>NW_009728901.1:0-9701 GCF_000703405.1 Apaloderma vittatum | reverse complement strand
TCCTGCTGACACAAATTCTGTTCAGAATTTTGATTAATGCATCCTAGACCTTTTTGCAGGATTAATCAGCGCAAGTACTTGTGGTCATAATTTTCATGAAATGGATTTCTGATAAAGCATCTAAAATAGTTTTTCATGCTCAGAATTATTAGGCATTCACTATGTTCTCCATACTTAAACTTACTTTAAAGGCATCATAAGAAACAGAAATCAGTGTGTATACACTTTTTATGGAACACATGCATTGAAATTCATTAGAATTACAGTTGTTGAATCAAACAACTTGGTGTTTTTTCTCAAAACCAATTCATTTTATATACATAGCTTTGCCTTAATTATGTGCAAAAAGATTCTAATCACAAATAGAGTATTTCAGTCTGTACTTACTCTTGACTCTTGACCAATAAAAAGTCTGCCCAGCAATTAACCTCCAAAGCTCATTCCTCAAAACATAACTCCTAAAATTTATTGTAATGCATATTTCCATGTTTAGTCAGTTTTACTGAATTCAGACACAGTGAACTATTAAGGCTATTAATTACAGAGATCATGACATTTGCAGCAAAAGGTCAGAGGATCGGGCTTTTAAGTGCCATGTTTTACTTCCCTGTTCTCAAATAAAGTCCTGTATGCTCAAAAAGAAACAAATTTAAGCTGCAAGAAATTACTCAATTTACTGCTCATTTCAAGAAGTAACCTCATGGAAGGAAAATGAAGTTAATTACAAATTTCATACTAAATGTAGCAGTAAACGTACATTCACATACATAAATCTTAAGATTGTTGATACTTTATTATGAAAATATTTTGCAATATAGATTACACTCACAAGCCCAGAGGCCACTGAAGTGTGTCTATGAGCATGTAACTCATAAATTTAAAAATATCACTTTACAAGACTCCAGCAAAATATTAGTCAATGTTCTCAGTGAGGCTGCCTTTCAGTACAATACAGGAATGTTTTCAAAAGATGCACCATATGTTGAGATCTAATGCTATTTACACTAGCATCATTCAATATAAAATTCAAGAGATGAGCACAGAGGCAGGAACAAATATATATCACCACCAGTTGCATGTCTATGTTAAAAAGCACAGCTGATTAATGAAAAAAAATGTTACACATGCTTCATGAGAAAATTTCTTCGATGCTTAAGTGAAGCATGTGTAATCTTAACTAGGACAGTTATGATTAAGTATATGTAATCTTAACTGGGAGAGTATACAGCCGGAGTTGTCATTTATCTCCAACATAACTTTGAAACTGTGCAGTTGAACAAATAATGGTAAAATGACGAAATCTGAAGGATTATTATTAATAGTTTTACTATTTCTTAGCTACCTGTAGAAAGGTTTGAATTGTTCATGTGGAAAGCAAGACAGCACATCATATAATCACATTCACCCTTTACCAAAAAAAAAAAAAATGCAAGAATAAAAAAACCAACACAAAATCCAAATAAAACTAACTTGAATTTCTGTATGAACGACCTTGCAGAAGTGGTGCCTAAAATACTTAAAAATATGTTTGTGAAAAATCCATCAATCAATAACAAAATATCAATAAAATTACAACCACTACCACTAACAAAACTTAGGTCATTTATGGGAGAAACAGGACACACAAATTGCTTTAACTTCCATAGAATCTGCCATATAATTTCAACCTGAAACACACCTATAGCCTTCTCATTCTTGGAATTCACAACAGTAAGGAAACAGTACTACCATCATGCCAGAAATCAGAAAGAACAACTGAATTTTTTTAGTAAGACTGGATTAGTAAAGTTCACTGTAAAAATTAGACCTGGAATGCTAACCTATAAATATAGTCCACAATGATCCATTCAAGAATACCTGATAGTACTAAAGACTATGACCAAAAATCAGTTTAATGTTCAGTGTTTGGTTTGTTCCTTACAATTTTTTTTTTTGAAATATTAACGATAGAGAACAGATTTCTAAGAGAAATGTCACAGTAAAAATGATGGGTGGACTTGCAGACAACTCAGTGAAGACCTTTACTCAAAAACTTAGCAGCATGTTTAGTGTTACAAAACAGGATGGAAAATAATACAAAATACGTCTTTTTATCCATGACAGTGTAGCAGCTCCAGTCTTAGAGGTAAAAAAAAAATACAGCAATTATTTAGTACCAGTTACCTTTATGATCTGAAAGATTTCCCAATCAAACCTGCTCAGCTCACAAAGCTTGTAATTTATTTTGTCTTATTACCAAACTATGAACTACTACCATTAACTACTATGAAAAACTTAACAACTTCTTAGGCAAGAATTGAATTTCACTTCTTTTGATTCATTATAGAAATTCCACAAATAGAATCTGATAACCAACATCACTTGTTCTACACTATACTAAAACTGCCTATTACATATTTTGCTCTGTAGTGAGGCATGCAAAATAATAAAAATATTGAATTATATCACAAATTGATTGTCTAGAGGAAAAACAGTGGATGTGATGAATAAAAAAAAGTGTTTGAACAAACTGTAGTAATCCTTTACTGCAATACCAGTTTGAGATGTACTGCTCATATTTACAAAAAAAGTATTCTGTAATAGAAACAAAAGCCTCACAATGTCTCTTTCCATGCTACTCAACTCTGTTTAAACAAAGAAAAGAAATGGAGCATGAACATTTAACAATTAAAAAATACATGGCTATACCACTGTTAAATCCGTCTTGTTATGCTAAAAAAAAAAAACCCTAAAAAATCACATGTGCAGCTAAACAACTGAGAACACTCTAGTTCTTTGAAATTATATCTTACCCACAATATAGTGCTAACAATTCACTGTATAATAAGGATTACACATTCTCACCTTCCATCATGCTAAGTGCATTTTCACGGGTCATCTACGCATCCTTTTTTCCAGGTGACTAGACAAACGTGCACACAAATTTCACCTAAAAATACACTGACTCTTGCCAAGTAGCAGCAGGATGAAATATACCATAGCAACAATCCTGTCTTTGTCCCAGGCTAACACTATACCTATTAACATGCTTTGATGCTTAGCCAAGAAAAATCTCAGTGCTGGGCTTCTGGGTTTTGTGCCTGAACAATCTGAGTTTGTGTTTAATATACTACAGTCTGCTTTTAAGTTACTGCCAATCACTACCTCTACAAAGAGCGTCTGGGGTTATTTTTTTCTTTACAATGAATGTCATCAAAGTAAATAATACAGAAAAATCTACATTAGTTTGAAAACAATAAATGAATCATGCAATTCCTAGCACTAAACAAATGGTCTTATTGAGAAAAATAAAGTATTTCTAAAACCAATTCTGCAGTAATCTTTCTTCCGTGTATGTCAGTTATACATGCCTGAAATACTGGATTTCTTGAACAAAATATAAAAATGCAAATGAAAAAGAACACACTAACTTCTTCAACGTACAGATAACCTGAGGATTCATTTTTATCAAAAGAAAAAACAAATAATTCTTTTCATTTTCTGAGATAACTAAAAAGAGAACCTCATCAAGGAAAAAGTAACTGATCAACAGTTTTGAAGAAGAATGGATAAGATTTAAAACATTACACTTAGCTAAATCAAGTATTATTGCTTTCCTTAAGGAAAATCGGTCAGACTGAAGTTATTTATCCCTCATGCACTGAGAAAAAGAAGAATGTAAAGCAAAAGAAAATATCAATTAAGTGTACTTTAAAAGCTTCAGTAGTATGATATTACTCAGAAAATGGGAAAAAAAAAACTAATAACCAAATGTCTTGATAAAACATATAAGGTTTAAAATAAAACTGAGTATCATTCAAGGTTTTAGTCCCAGCAAGATGCTGTCCTCATTTTTCTCTAAGACTGATGCCTCTATCTTTTATGCAGCCTGCTGTGGGCAGAAGGTCATGCACAAGTTCTACAGCATTAAAACTTGCTTAGAAGACTCTCTTGTCTTCGACACCTTATTTCTGGCTCTGCCTTAGTAGTCACCTTTTAAAAGTTTGATTTACTGGGCTTGTATAAGAGAGATATTTTACAAGGAATTCCATAAGCAACAGTACCACTCTAACTGGGGCAAAAATGGCAAGAAGTGTCCAAGGGGACAGGAAAGGAAGGTGATAATCTCTTGAAACAGCTTTATGAAAAAAAAACCCACAACAAAATAACACAAAAGTTACTCAATTCCAAGAGGGTAAGGACTTTTTCTGTCATGTTATCCGAAAGATTCTTTCCTCTCCATTAGGCTTCATACTACACAATGACTGTCAAATTCCAGTCCAAAGGAATGTCAGTGGTTCTTAAGTCTTTTTCTAACAGCTTTTACTTATACTAATAGTTTTGTTGGAAGCACTGAGTCACAAAAACATTTGCAGGAGTGAGGAATTTCTATATGACTGTGGATAAACAGCAATTTACAAACTAAAACTTTGGTTTCAGAACCATATTGAATTCATATGTTCTGATAAGCCATTCAAAGCATTCAAAACATACACAAATTAATGTAGAAGCCTATCAAAACAAAACATGTAGGTAGGTATGACTGTAAGATAATATATGGCCTGCAGGCGAATCTGTGCACGGTATCATTACAAATTCAGGATACCAATACCAAAACAGAAATTTCAGAAACCGCTTCCTTCTTCCAGACACTCTTAAAATATATAGAACTAATCTCTTTCTTTTGCCTCTTATAATATAACGTGAGTTTTTGTGTGTGTGATCACAGAATCATAGAACGTTCAGGGTTGGAAGGGACCTCTAGAGATCATCTAGTCCAACCCCCCTGCCAGAGCAGGATCCCCTAGGGCAGCCACACAGGAACTCATCCAGGTGGGTTTTGAATGTCTCCAGAGAAGGAGACTCCACAACCTCTCTGGGCAGCCTGTGCCAGGGCTCTGTCACCCTCACAGTAAAGAAGTGTCTCCTCATGTTGAGGTGGAACTTCCTATGTTCTAACTTAAATCCATTATTTCTTGTTCTGTTATTGGGCACCACTGAGAAGAGATGGTCTCCTTCCCCTTGACACCCACCCCTCAGATATTTGTATACAGTAATAAGGTCTCCTCTCAGCTGCCTCCTTTCAAGGCTAAACATACTCTAGTTTAATATTAGCCACAGTCAAAATCAAGTAAGGCACCACAAAATTCTTCTTCTGGGAATCATATTCATAAAGACAACTTCAAAAACAGATGTAAAAAAAGTTAAGAAATTACAAAGATGTAAAAGTTTATACTTTTCAAAAGGTAGACTCTTAAAACAGCCACAACTTTAAATCAGGCACATGCTCAACCGAATGACTTGAAAAGAAATCTTTTAAGCACTAATTTAAAAGAATACACCGAAGTAAGTTCTTATTTCAGATTTCTTCAGCAAAGTCACACTGACTTAGGTCACACCAACATGATTCCCACTGGTTTTAGGTACCTATACAATGAATTCTCACCAGCTTGTGTTTGCACTTTTTTTCAACATCACAGGTGGGGGGAAAAAAAAATTCCCCCTTTCTAAAAGGTAGCTACAGCTCACACACATATACTTAGCCTAGCTGTGACAATAAAGCACAACATACACGTTCTGTCCGGAAACACAGACTTCAAGAGAGTTCCACCTGCAAACCCCAAGATGTATGCATAAATCAGAACCAGTACAACGCGCTTCCAGCGTCAACTAGGTATTCCACTGTATAATAATATTTTGGAGACTATTATTTTGTATACTTCTGACATAATCTGATTTAATTTCTGACATAACAGTGCTCCACTTGAAGCATGTCACAACCCAGTTTGAACCAAGTTTGGTGCACATGTGGCAATGACTGTATGTAGAAGCACCTACAGTGATGGTGTGAAACCAGGGAAATGTGTTTATCTTGACATGTGGCAGCGGCTTTCTGTATTCCTATGCTGTAAAGTCAATTCGCAATTAACAGAATAACTTAATCCCTCACTCACAGCTAATACTGCGAATTCTTTCACCTCTTTATTTGGACTGAGTTGTACAGACTCCTGAAAAGTGCTATACCAGTGAAAAAACATTGTTCTTATGTATACTAAAAATATTTAGGTTGGTACTACCTGCACAATACAAGAATTATATCTTCTATGTTCCTGTCAGGTAGTCACAGCCAAGTTCACATGCTTAAATTAAATTAAATACCTTCTCAAGAACTCCTATGATAAACAAGCAAAATTGCCTAACTCAGCTATGGTTCATCATGTACTGTATATCTAACCTAATGAAACTCTGCTTGGACACAGGTCAGTCAAGACACAGAAAACCAGGAAGACTAAAGTACTCTGTGTATATATATCAGAATATTTCATATGCCTAGTACTTCCTATCAGAGAGCTACTGCTTCTCCAAACAGCTTTTCAAATGACATTTCAAGCCAAGAGTGAAAGAGCAGAAATAGATATCCAAATCCATCTACTACTGTCTAACAGTCCAAAGTATGGTTAGTTTAACAAAAAACACTAAAGGTTAGGATTTAAGAGAAATGTTTTGATACTGGGCGTATTGAAACAGGACTAGTAGCAAATATTTGCTGCATACACGCTCCCTTGAAATTCAGCATAATATAAGCTTTAGCACTAATAATTTTTAACAGTTTTATGGATTATGAAATACGATTATGAAATAGGTGCTGCATCCTACTTCAGAAAAGCTGTGGGGCACTTCTGAAGAGCAAAGGGTCAGTTTACCAGACAATAATTTCAGACCTTTCTGTCAGCATAATATGGCACAAAACTGCATAAAAGCAGGCGAGATTACAAAAGACAACACAACTTGACATCTAATTGCAAAAAGTTCAGTATATAGAATTCTACCGTAACACTTTTCACATGTTTCACTTTGCAAGCCACAAGAGCTATAATGTCAAGAAAGTACAGGCGGTTTCTCAGTATCTAGCTTCTATTTTAATATTATATATTAAATGTTACATATTAGACTATATTTTAAGACATGACATGTAGTATTCTAACAAATGAAGTTCTGGTGATGCTGATGGTGTACTCTAGCTAAGTACCCATCAAAACTTCCAAAAGGTTGATTATATTAAATCGTAAAAATCAGAACTCAGAGGGCAGAGTGAGTCTACTCAGTGAAAGTTCTGCAAGGCACATAGTTCTGTAAGGCACAGCACAGAGAACCTTAACACAAGGAAACACTGAAAAATAAATTAGAAGTGTTCAGAAGGAAAGTTTTGGGGTTTTTTTGATCATAAAATTCTTTTTCTCCCTATCCTGAGAAAATATTACACATCTCTAATTGCGGGCTACACATACACAATGAAGTAAAATGAAAAGCATTAGAAGTCTGTAACTGCTACTTTATAGCAGTGTATTACAGAGATAAATACTTAACTTTGTCATGTGTTATATAATTGTCATTACCTATTGTGTGTTCAAATGTATTTTGAATAAACACCTGTAACTAGCAAAGCAGAGATAGAAAAAAAGCGTAATTTTATGTCACCGCTCAGTAACAGTTCTATTTCAGTATATGATTAAATGGCTACTTTTGCATAAAATTGGAATTTCTGAATTTAATCTATTAAATTGTTTAAAATAGCTTTGGACACTTAGAGTGGAGCACAAAATGGTCCATTCATGGAAGTAAAAATGTAACATAAGCTGGTTTGCTGGTTTACAACTATTGATGGTTCCCAGTTTTAAAAGAATATCCATACAAATAGAACATAATAATCACACAGTGAACATGTCTTTTTCAAAGTACAGAAAAAATTACTTTGAATAAAATTTAAATATTTGCAGTTAGGCTTTCACCGTTAAACACAAAAATTCCTCTTTTAACATTTAAAAGTGGTAAGAATTCAAAAGTTCTAAGAAAATTAAATTCAAAAGGTAGGCAGCATAGTAACAAAGATCCGAAGATACTATAATATGAAAAAAAAAATAAGAGCAGGAGAGACTGCAAATGTCAAGGTCATCTCATGCAACAATCTTATGTAGTAGTACAGCATACCTAGTGATAGATTTTAATCTCTATTTGGTTGAACTTGACTTGTTTTGTCTTTTTTTCTCTTATTCTTTTAACACCTAACAGATGTTTTTCATTATTCTAAAACCTGGCACCTCATGGACTTCAGCAAACACTTTTGGATCCAAAGTTAAGAGGTCACAATGAAAGAGCAATAGGTTTGTCTATTACTACAATGAACTGCAGCTAAAGCTATTAGCTTCGTTATATATTCCAAAATGAAAACTCATCAATTTATGTCTACTCACCTTGACAGTTAAATGAACTTTACATCAGTTTTAATTGCAATGTCTCTTAAAAAAAAAAAACACAACAGAAAACAACTTGTACTAGATTACATACATATAAAAGAGTACCTCTTGAGTCAAGCTAGAAAACAATAGTCAGTCAGCCCTTTCCAGAGAAAAGTCATATTATTCAAAATCAGAAAGGTTTCAGAGTAGCATATAGAGAGTAGCTATCAAAGTAGCTATCAGAAAGTTTCTTAGTAGAATTCTACTTGAGTTCCTGACTTCGCCACCTTGGCTAATTTTTACAGTCAACCCAGATAATCCCTCTTATTATATGAAATGAGGAAGAAATTCTTCCCAGTATTTTCAAGTAAAGAAATCCCTAAAAAATTTAAAATTAATCAGCAAGAAGTAACAAGCTGAAAGAACACATTCATTAAATAAAAATTAGGTTACAAAGATATTGCTTAAAATAGTTGAGAGTAAGACACTAATTACTGACCTGAAACACATCTGTTCACACCAGGGAACTCCAGCGAATCACACAAAATGTCACAGTAGCAAACTCTTCTATCAGACTACTGGGCTACCTGGTCTTGCTTAATAAAACAAAATTCAAAGACAACTAATTGCCAAAATCTAAGAAGTAAAAAATAGGATGAGGGTATGAAACAGTAGACTAGTTCTTGGAGAGTGATGACTAAAAATACTCTGGACAGCCCTAGCAACATAGTCAATCTCAGTGGAATATTGGTAAGAAGGGGGGCTGTGGCCACTGTGTGAATAAAAAGGGAGGTAGATGTAAGAAAAAAATTTTTTCTCTGCATACAGCACTAGTAAGGTCAATAAGAAATTACTGTTCAAAGCTTTAAAGAACGTTGAAAAATTGGAGGGGAACAAAAAAAATCCATAAAGTGATTTGAGGACTATGAAAAAATGTCCAACCGTGAAAGACTGAAAGAACTCAATGGGTACAGTGTATCAAAAAGGCAGAAAGGACTGAATTATAATTTAAGTAGTTGAAGTAAGGGAAAATACAGCATACTGCAGTGAACTTCAGAAAAAGACACTGCAAGAAATTTTTTTGGCTACAATCTGATGAACCCAGAAAAGTTAAAATGTAAACCCGGATGAGGTACTGTTAGGGATAAGGTATCTAAATACTAGAATCCATTACATTCACTAAGCATGGGCCAAATTACACTCTCTTGATATCCACAAATGACCTTCGAATGTCTTTCTTGTTCAGCTGTGGCCAAATAGTGAGCTCCATACAGGGGTAAGCAACAGCAAACTATGACATGAGATACTTTATCTAATGAGACACTTTATCTAATAGTCTACTTTGAATTAAAACACTATTAACAGAATACCTGAACTTGCTATACAAAACTAGCAGTTCTTTAGGTATAGCTAAGCTCAAAGACAGTTGCTCAGAAAGTCTGGAATCAAGAACCCAGCCTGACCTTGGTGCCTGGCAAGGTTATG
>NW_009728900.1:152968-217783 GCF_000703405.1 Apaloderma vittatum | reverse complement strand
AACCTGCTTCACCATGGTCTGCATCATGACCTGGGGGACTCTCTGCTTCAAAGCCTGGAGCACATCCTCCCCCTCTTCTTTCTTCACTGACCTTGGTGTCTTCACGTATTCTCACTCCTCCATCTCTGTGCCAGCTGTTGTGGTGCAGTTCTTTTTCCTTGTTCTTAACTATGTTATCACAGAGGCGCCTGTCACTTTACTGATAGGCTCAGCCTTGGCCAGCGACAGGTCCCTCTTTGGAGTTGGCTGGCATTGACTCTATCAGACTTGGGAAGCTTCTAGCAGCTTCTTGCAGAAGGCACGCTGCAGCTCCCCCCCCGCACTGCCAAAATCTGGCCAGGCCAACTCAATACAACCTGTGAGGCCACACCTGGAATACTGTGTCTGGTTCTGGACTCCTCAGTTCAAGAAAGACAATGAACTACTGGAGACAGTCCAGCGGAGGGCAACAAAGATGACTGAGGAAATAGAGTATCCCTCTTACGAGGAAAGGTTGAGAGGTTTGGGACTATTTAGCCTGGAGAAGAGAAGGCTGGGAGGAGACATCTAAAAACAGCTGAAGGGTGGGTGCAGGGAGGATGGAGCTGGACATTTACAGTACTGCCCAGTGACAGCACAAGAGGCCACAGGCACAAGGTGGAACACAGGAAGTTTTATCTAAATATAAGAAGCAACTTCTTTACTGTGAGGGTGACAGAGCACTGGCACAGGATGCCCGGGGACGTTGTGGAGTCTCCATCTTTGTAGACTTTCAAAATCCACCTGGATGCAATCCTGTGGGATGTGTCCTAGGGGATCCTGCTTTAACAGTGGGGTTGGACTAAATGAGTGCCTTCCAACTCCGGTGATTCTGTGATTCTGTGACATCAAATACTAAATCTGAAAGCCCGTTTAATTCTGTTGTAAATTAGTGTGAAGTTGATGTGTCCCTCAGAGGCTAACTGGCAGGATGCTTCCTAGAAAAGACCTATGACCTCTCAGGGAAAGATCATGGAGACCTGAAAGGATGTTCCTCTCCTACTGGATTTCCAAGGTTTCAGGTACTTAACAGATTGATGGTTCTATAGCGGTCAGATGCCATGTCTCTCCCAGTCCATAGGTACTCATACAGTCCTTGACACTGTAATGACCAGAATCCCCAGATGACTTTGAAGGAAATTCCACATATAAAAGAAAGTTCATATGAAAAAACATGTGGAGTAGCACATGTGAAACAATCCAAATGTATTTGAAACGTAAAGCTATTCTGACACATGTAAGTAACACTAAAAGAACTATTTATCTTTAAGTAAAAAGAGCAGCTGTGCAAACATCAGCTTTTCTCAACAGGGGCTTCTTCTAGGTGAGCTCAAATACTATTCATAAGCATATCAGAATTGAACATTTATTTTTTGAGATTTACCAAGTAATTCCTGTGGTTACTATTTATTATTTTTAGACCTACTACATTTTTTAGGTTTTTTAAAGGCTGAAAAATTTAAACTTCTATTAATCTAAAAAGGAGAGCTTGTGTTTGGGGATTGTCTGTTTTTGTAAAATGGTATGCAAAATATCTTAAGAAGAAATGTCATAAAAATATCATTTAACTATTTTTTTTGAATCTTTTAAATACCGTCTTATATCACAATCAAGTTGTAAATGTGTGAAAAAGACAAGTTTTATAAAGGTGACCTTCCATCCAGGTAGCTTCCATTTATAATATAAAGCTCATTTTCATTGAACAGGAGGCTTCAACAATTTTGCCCAGTTCTGATATCTTCTTTTACAGTTTAGAGATCCTGGCTGAAAACTGAACTGTAAAAAGGAATATATCACTTTACAGCAAATGAGGTTGCTTTAAAAAAACCCAACCCACAGAATAAACAAATAAAAAAAATTCCTGGCAATCTAAATAGGTAGGAGGTGTAATACAGAGAGGAAGAAGAAATTGCACAATTAACTACAAACAAGGCTTCAGAAACAATCCAGTCTGATTTTTCAGAACCTTTGAGCACACATAATTTTCACAGATGCGAGACAGAAAAAGGAATGCTCACACTTTTTGAAGACTAACACATTCTGGGCAAAGTCCTTCACAAAATATATGAATGAGTTGAAATCAGTATTCTGTATCCAGTCAAATATCTTAAGTAAAAATGGATAATTGCTCTACAAAGACAATAATTTATCATACATTTTGATCTTATCCTTCTTTGTACGATGAGTAGGTTTTGCTCCTTTGGTTTATGCACTTGAGTTTATCCTTTTTTATTACCATGTGGTACTACATTAACTTTTCCTAATACTGTAGATGAGTTATTCTGTTCTTTTCCGAAATATCTTGTCGACAGTAGATTTTGTCTCAGTGGCTTGAGGAATTTTGCTTTTCTTTCTCCAGGTTTTTTAACCATACTGTGAAGAGATGGAAAGTAACTGAATGCCACCTGTCTTTTGAATGTCTCCAAAGCTTTTATCTGTTCATCCAGATGGCTCAATTTGCATTGACAGTTTTTGTGGCCACTTCAATTAGCTTAAGCTGCTTCATGATGCATCTAATTATTCTAGTATGCATTCTAAAAGAACCTTAAATTCAAGAGCAGATTAAAAAATGGTGGAAGAAAAAGAAAGCTACAAAAAAATCCCACACAATAAAAGAAAAAAACCCTAATTCTCCCCAACATGTTTAAATATGTGGTGATAAATTTCCAATAGTGTAGCTTGAATAATGCTAGAAGACTTTATTATGTATAAATATGCAAATATATAACTATAGGAATATATAAGCATATAAATTTGTTTATTTATATAAAAATATATATGAATAAACATATATATAAAGTTTTCTATGCTATAGAAAGGACTATTCATCATTTTTTCTTTTTCTAACAGATATTTTTATTCTTTCTGTTAAATTGTCACACAGTCTAGAAATTAAAACTAAATACAGGCCATTATTATGTAGAAAACTATATGGAGCAAGATTCGCTTTAGTGAATAGTAGTTTAAATAGGTTAATTCTGGACCATTTTTTACTAATATAGAGCAGGTTATTGTTTGAGTGCAGCTGTACATGTTTTCTCCTTGAGGTTCAAAGAAAGCTAACTCAAAATTTTCAGTCACAGTTTGAGGTTCAACCTAATCCCAGATTTTATTTCTATCAAATAAACCTTCTGGTAAAGTTTTCTTGTTTTTTTTCTTGGCTTAGAAAACAAATGAAAGAATGAAAATTTGTTTTGAATCAGATCGATCTGGAAGACTATCTAATTTTTGCCATGATCGAAAAATATTTTTGTTATATCCTATGTAATGAATTTGTTGTCAGCCTGAGTGTGCTCCGTTTACACTTGTCAGCACTGACTATTATGGCAACTGTTAAACTTTGTCAAACTGAAACAATGTCAAATCTACTGCACATGTGCAAATGATCTGTATCATGAGTCCACCACATCCTGCACATGTCAGATTCATCACATATACCAGTTAGCCAATTTTGTGAATCACATAGAGTTTTCTTCTGGAGATCTGATCTAGCACCTGCTAGAGATTCCTGTTCAAAATTTTAGTTTACCATGCAAATTGCTATAGCTGGTGTATTGTGGAAATTGTGGTAATTGTGAAAGTGTTACTTCACGTTTTAATTAAGATACACAGCTGGTTTTTGTAATCATGTGCAGCTAGAAAAGAATGGAGAAATATAGATGGAGTAGTAAGAAGAGATAAAACAGTCAAGTTATTTCAACCTTATTCTGGTTCAACCACACACACAAAAAAAAATCAAAATAACAACTCAGACACAATCCTAGTTCAATGAAATAGTCTGATTTTTTATTTGATTCAGCTAAATTTTGGTTCTATTGCCTTAATATACTTGTTTGTGGGTTTGTTTTGTTTTTTTTTTTTGTCAGCCATGACTGTGCTTGGTTTCTACCCAGACAAAATGAAAGAAATTATAATAATGAACAGAAAATGCTTAAAAAATACAAGGTGGGCAAATATAATACCTTATGTTTATGACAATGAAGAGTAAATAATGTAACTGGTATTTTTCCCCTCCATGATTCCAAAGAACATTTTACATGCTTTCAGTAAGCTTGAGTCATGTTTTAGTTTGTGCTGAATTTGGCAAAGCTCCCTGAGATCTGATTTCCACCAGAAGGTGTCCTCTCCTTAGTGATGTCTGTGTGACTATCAATGTATGCATCATTAAGGCGACTTACTAAGATAATTTACTCCTCCATCTTCCATCACAGAAATCAGATAAACACAAAAAAACCCCCCTATCATTTTCCAGAAAAAGCCTAATGTGGCTGTAATTAGCTTAAGTAATACAGATGTCTAATTTCACAAGAGTTCTGTTTTAATGATCACATCTCCTTTTAGGTCTCAGTTTTACAAGTCCTGCCCTGCTCTTTAAAGAGCCTGTCTTAATGTTTTTCTTTCTTTTTCAATTCATTCACTTTTCTCCTTGCTGATTGATGTGTCTGTATGTGAACATTACAGTGAGTCTGTGCCAGTAGAAAATGCTGTTATAATCCCCATTCTCAAATTGAAAAAGTAAGATTTTATGATTTGCTCACATTTGCATGTCAATGAATCCAAAACTTGAGTTTCAATCCAGACCAATCTTCTGTCAGATTAAGATGTGCTTAATTCTGATTTTGTTACATATTAATAACCTGATAGTACAAAATGTGTCTGACACTGACAGACACATCAATCAGCAAGGAGAAAAGGGTGAAGCATCCTCTCACTAGTGACTCAAAGTGAGCCTATGACAGGATTCAAGTTCACACTTCACTAGTATGTCCTGACTCTTGCAGTAATCACTGCCAGTAAGATTCAGCTGTCTACGGAGACATTAAGAATACCTTTGAATATTATAGATACTTATATGGGCCGTAGTGTTTGCTTAGATTTATAGATAGTCTTGAAGAGAGAAGACTTCGGGGGGACCTAATAGCTGCCTTCCAATACCTGAAGGGAACCTACAGGAAGGCTGGGGAGGGACTTTTTACAAGAGTGTCCACTGATAGGACAAGGGGAAATGGGTTTAAGTTGAAGGAGAATAGATTTAGATTAGATCTTAGGAAGAAATTCTTCAGTACGAGGGTGGCAAGACTTTGGAATAAATTGCCCAGAGATGTTGTGGCTGCCCCCTCCCTGGAGGTGTTCAAGGCCAAGTTGGACAGAGGCCTGAGTAACCTGATCTAGTTGAGAGGCGTCCCTGCCCATGACAGGGAGTTTGGACTAGATGATCTCTAAGGTCCCTTCCAGCCTAGGCCATTCTATGATTCTATGATTCTATGATTCTATGACATCCAGTGGTTGTTGGGTCAGCACAAATGCCCATATTGCCACTCACTGTCAAGTTTTATAATGTCTGTGCTGTGCCAGTTCAGATTCACATGCAGCCAGTGGATGTCTGTGGTAAAGAAATAAATGTTAAAGGAGTATATTACAGTTAATAAAAACAAGTCCCTACCTCATGTATCAGTAAACAAAATATACTCCCACTGATGATCAGGCAAAAGTGTGACAGTTTTAATTCTCTTTTAATGTGCAAGATTGTAGCACACAACAAAAGTAAAATAATGCAATTTGATTGAACTATTAACAAAAATGGGTTCAGCAAAGTTGTTAGATGTTTTATTGCTATAGGCTAAGAACACAGACAATTACACTGGTTCAATGCATGCTCATAAACTTGTTGAGCAGTGGTAATTTAAACATGTGTCTGAGCCTTCTGTGCAATTATTTTATATCTCTTATTGCTGACTGATTCTGACTAAGCATTTTCCTTTCTGCTGATTTGTCATGTGAAAGCAGTATGTGTTAACTTCTCTGTGTTTTCTATGCCACATTTTTTATTCCTCAGACTTCTTTTCATTCAAGGTCCACAGTGCCCTTTTTCAAAGTTTCTGTGGATTTTAACAGTGTGTTAGCCACAGCAACAGACTGAAGAAGGCCACCTCTTACATAGCTAAACTGGAAAAGATCCCAGACTAAAGAAAATACTAAATAGAGCAGAAGAGAATTCAGCATATGGATGCTATCCATGCAGAAGGAAAATAGTCAACTGCACTGTAGAAATTCCCACTCGGAAGAGATACAAGGAGGTAGTGTTTGTTCAGCTCACATTGCTGCCAATGCAAAGGACCATCATGACCTATAAAGTAAACCCAGGAGATGGAAGAATTGTCCCATAAAAGGAAACACAAATATTGTAACTTCAGTTTTCATTGTGACCAAATGTACATGAAGAATTTATTAAAAATTTAGAGAAGATCTCTCTCTCAGTGCTATGGGAGAGTACACAATCAGCCTAAATCCGAGATACTTTCCAAGTTTATGAGGCGCTTTTAGTGACAGACAATCTAGAAAGAATTTCTGTAGTCAACAGCTGGTAGGAAGGCAAAATCATTTCGATTTGGCCTGTATCTATACACTTAAAAAACAATTTACCGTCATTAACTACCATCTGACTAGCTATCATTAATCATATATTAATACTGGTGCATTTGCATCTCTATGGGGATCACATTGAGATCATATAAGCTCCATATTGAATTTAGTAGTGAAATATGTAATGATCTCTGAAAAAATCACAATAAATTTCATCTCTGAGATACAGCATTATGTCTTTAAGGCTTGAATGGAGGAATGAGTGAGCTATGAGCCCATGAAGATGGCAGATTCTGTACTCCAGTGAGTAAAGACACTGACATTTTTATTAAAAAAATATTGTGAAAGAAAATTATCCAGAGAAAACAAGAGAAATCAAAACAGCCTATGAAGCTTATAGCTGAAGAAGGAAGATCTAACCTCTTACTACAGATTGCCTGTGTACATTACTTTAAAGTAGGTTTAACTCTTATTACTTAAAAAGATAAATCTTTGAACAAAATATTCTGTTGAGCAAGAATACAGTCAGATGAAAATTATACAGGAGCTAATTCATGACTACCATCAAACCTTGAAAATGTGTATGTGCTCCACAACACCAGATATTGTAATTCAATGGCTTGTGCATTCTTCATTCCATTCCTCTACTTTCTGAAACACAGCCAGGGTAAGGACTTTTTGATAATGAAAGAAGAACAAGGGAAGAAACATTGCAATCTGTGGCTAGTGATTCACAGGTTATACTACAGAATCCCTCCCCTGTACTGAGTCTAAATTGTTGAGATCTCAGGGGATTAGTGTAAGATAAAATTTTGGTCCTTTCCAATACTGAGTTTAAGAGCTTGTACTCCTGTATTCTTGTTTTATAACATAGACTTTTTTTGTACCTTTGCTGAGAAAAAGAAGGGCTTTAAAGGAATGTTTTGAGGTTGACTATGTATGTTAAGATTAATAGATGGAGAATATGCATATACATTCTAGCAACCTTTTTTCACAAGTTCATAACTAGTTTCTGATGTTAAACAACACCTCAAAAACTGCAGCTGATCTTATAATCTACCAGTAACTTAAAAAAATATGTCACATCATTTTCTTGATGAAAATCAAATAAAAATCTCACTTTTTTAACCACCAAAGAAGCCGTAAGTGGTTCGTGTAAGTACAGAAATACTGTAAAAGATAATCTTATTAACGTTTTAATGAACAAAACTTAATGCAATCTAGTAAAAATTCATCACATGGATTCTTGTCTTGATGACTGCATTCTGACTCTTCATTAATTGCTGGACTGTAAAAGTCATCAATTGCACTTCCTTGCAGTGAAAAAGAGCCACAGAGGGATGTTGAAATCCAGAATGATTCATAAGCATATGCACCCTGCCCCATCGTGCCTGGTGGTATCCTATAACCATCAAATCATTCCTGTTGAGGAAAGACAAGTCTGAAACTATGTATGTGTTGTCTCAAAGGTCAGGCATTAATTAAAAGCTGAACACTTTCAAATTCAGGTTGATTAAAGTGTATAGATACCATACTTCAGTGTCCAGTACTAAAACATCTTATCCTTGAGGAATTATTTTATTAAAATTTAAGCAGACGTCATTTACATTCTTATAGTTTTCAGAAATATCATTATACACAAGAGCTGCAAGGCAAGTATATGAACCAGCAAATCCAAGTAGCATATGGAACTACTGAGTATTGAGTTATCTGGTTTGGCAGGAATGGGTTATAAGTACTCTATGGATAGACTTAAAATAGCACAACAATTTATATTCTATTAATTCTGCCTGTCAAATGCAGAACAGTTTTAAACTTATTATTACTTAGTACATTAGCTAGCAGTTAGGACATCTCTCTAGCAGGATCTGTGCCTAAGAGAGCCTTTATAATCCAAGTAGTCAAAGGTTCAAGTAAGTAGTGAAACTAAGACATTTTGATAGGTTACACAAATAAAGACTACTATGTATCATAGAATCATAGAATCATAGAATCATAGAATGGCCTAGGCTGAAAGAGACCTTAGAGATCATTTAATCCAACCTCCTTGTCATGGGCAGGGACGCCGTAT
Organism: Apaloderma vittatum; assembly: GCF_000703405.1. Taxonomy (NCBI): domain Eukaryota; kingdom Metazoa; phylum Chordata; class Aves; order Trogoniformes; family Trogonidae; genus Apaloderma; species Apaloderma vittatum. The sequence goes on along the minus strand of NW_009728900.1, from coordinate 209,331 downwards.
CCTTTCTTCAAGTGTTGTTCATGAACTGTATGAAATTGTAATTTAACTCTATTTTCCTGAACTTTATGTTACTCCATTTAAGTTCATCTTTGTCACAGTTCCAAGTACAGGAAGTATAGCAATATCAATTCTATGCAAACTATATAAAAATTCAATTTCTAATAATGTATAAACTTGAAAATAAAATTCTGTTATTCTAGAAATAGCAACTTCCTTTCCTGGAGATATGCTTAAAATCCTCTTTGAGTAGTTCTAAGTCTTTCTGTTTTTAATTCACTGTGGCTGCTTTGGCGTTCTGATTTAAATAAGTCCCAATCATTATTTGACTAAGTTTATTTTACCTACTTCCCTTCTATCAGCTGGAAGTCAAGAAAGAGAACAGTTCTTTGAAAGATGAGACTTAGAAGCTGTTAAAGTTTAAATGATTCTGCTTTCATATTCTTTTATTATTTCAGACAAGAATGTTAATGGTGAAACATCCATATTAAAACTGTAATAATTTTACTATCTGAAACATGGTCAAAGTTTTAACTGAAAATGTTATTCTACTGTATAATGTAAAATGTACTGATAGAAAAAAATATTTTCTTTGAATTTCATATATTTCTAAACATGTTTATAATTATAACATACAACATACTTCCCCAAATCTATTTTTATCAGAGTAGTTAACAAGCTTAATTTGTTTGCCAAAACTGGGATTCTGACAACTGTGTCCCATTTTGTTTAAGATAACTTCTTCCAAAATAACTCCTTAGGGAGAAATATGAAAAAATGGGAAATTAATATTTTTAATAAAGTCTTGCAATATTTTAAACCATTTCTGACTTTGTGAAGAGGTCTTTCTTCTGTTGAATGAGAAGGGGTAGTATTAAATCTCTAACAAGACTTGGGCATACATTCAAATGCATGTCTTTCTTAATCCCTTCATCAGGTATAAAAAGTTTCTCAGAGCAATAATAAAACCATTGAACTGCAGACAGGTTTTCTGTTTGTTTTTTTTGTTTGTTTGTTTTTGTGACATCTTGAAGGCTTACTTGCAACAGCCAGCTAGTAAAACAGAAGAGAATTTTTCACTTCCCGATGTCAGTGTTAACCATGATGTGACTGATCTGTGCATTCAAACTGGAAGCCAGTTCATGGGCTGCTGTAGCACCTGCTTGCACAGCCATGCAAAAAGAATCTCCTCCTCACAGACATTCAGCTTTCAGCCACAGCAATCATTGGTAATGACAGCTTTCCAGAGTAAGCACTGCACTCAGTAAGCAAGACAAGACAAGCATCTTACTTTTTGTCTTTGGCACCAAGGGCAGGAAGCTTTTTCACTGGACTCAGAGTATTTGGCACCATGTACGTGTCTCGGGAATACGAACGTGCTTAAATCGTACAACTGATACCCAGATCATATTGTGGTTTTTAGAGGAATGTTTTTTGCCTTTTCTGTTAATGTTTCCACAACTCCTTACATAGAATACTTAATGTCAATCATCCATGTTTTGTTTTTTTTTTTAAATAAAGCGGGGATAACAAAATCATTGAAAGATCATAAAAGGCTACAATGGTACAACTCTGTCTGAGATGTCCAAGATATGTGGATATGACGTATTATTTAGCTTATATCTTCAGCATAACATGTCATTTAGCTGTATTTTAGCTCCCAGAGAAACATCAAACAAGAATATGTGGTTGAAGCAAAGAATCTGAGTAGAACTAGGGATGTGATATTACTTTAAATATTCTTGGGGCTGAAGTTCAATGCATGAAAAATTCAATGCAGTGTTCAAAGTGTTGATGTTATTTTTTGGAATCATGTAATAGTCTCACAGAGACACAGAAAACATTGATGAGGAATGAGGTTCAGTTTCATATCAGGTGATGTAATTGAGCAACGAGCCAAGAAAACTCATATTAAGTTGACTGGTATCACTTGAATACAGGGCTCTGAGGAGACACAGAAAAAAGATTTCAGATACCATGAAGAATAATGATATAGCTTAAAGAATTCTCCAGGGTACTGAAGAAATGGAGGTAAAGGCAGTGTAAAGGGTTTATTAATTTTAAGAAATGGTAATATTTCTGGTATTACCAAAATGAGTTATTTGAGAAATTATGTGCCATTAATAAATTTGGCATAAGCAATAAATCCAGTGGCTATCTGCCTTCCAGTTTACAGTGTTAAGAATTCTGAGAATTTTAGTGGAATCTTCTGGGGATGTCAGAAGGGCAAATCCAGCTACCATGAGTTTTATTTCAGTGAGAAGTCTTACGGTCTTGTCCATTATTTCTGCTTAACATCGCTAAATATACAGACAAAAAGGTTTCCCCTGAACTTTGAAACACACTGACAATGAACATTTGCTTCTAAGCAGTTGGATTCCTTAGAAGTCAAATCTATGGCTACATTAATGGCTTTTCAATGACTAGAGACACCACTCTGTAGCCCACAGTCCAACAGACTGTCATGAAGCAGTACAGACTAACAAATATCTACTTAGGAAAAGAACTTTCTTTAGTTCTTTGAAGAATTTTTTTTTAAAAAGAAAAAAGTTCTGTGGTTTGTTTTACTGTTGTGATTTTTAATTTTCCCTTTAAAAGTCATGATCTAGTTTAAATAAAAATATCTTAAGGTATATGTTAGGAAGAAGAATGTACTATTACAGTAAGTCCTTCTGGTCTGATAATCTATGTTTGTAGAAATAAAGTAGAGCATTTAATGCACACATTCACCTCTTTGTCTTGACAGTTACAAACCTTTGATCTGTTAGTTCATCCATTAATGTAACAAAAAGGTATTAGTTTCTAAATAAGTGCAGCTTAACTTTCTCTTTTATTATTCATTAATATTCCATTTTCCTTCCACCCAAACAGCCTCTTTTCTTGATTCTGATTGACTCTCGCAGTGTTGTAAAAATGTTAACACAAGAAATATGTCATTGTGTGAGTAATATTTTGCAATCCATTGAAAGCTTTTTGTGTCATCTATGTTTTTTATGGTTCAGCTGCAACTTCATATGAAATGAAAGCTACACTCTGAGGGCATAAGACAGAAAAATTACTTACCATTTTCCTCTAGAAATTCTATATTTAATATTCTGAGTTACATGGTTACTTGCAAGTTGCACTTACCAGTTACTGAAGAAGAAGAAACAGCAGCAAATTTGAATCTGGCTTTTCACCCAAGACTTTGAGGTCTCTTTGTCCTGGAAAATAATAATCAGAAACATATGTAGGATAAAGCGTAATTAGTTCAATAAAATGAAAAAGTAACTCTAAAAGATCAGCTTTCATGCTTCACCACACCAGATGCACAGAAGTCCCTTAAGCAACTAACCTTAGTGTAGTATAACCTGAAAATACCTTTTTTATGAGAAGAACAATAATCTCATATTTGTTCTTCCCTATATTTCTTTTTGATCAGTTTTAGCCTAGAATCACATTTCCTGTGTTACTGTAAGCAAATCACTTAAGGGATAAATAGTGGGCAGACATTAACTACATTTTTTGACATTGTGTGAAAGGTGCATACCTCTTGTTTGAGTCTTTTCAAACAATTTCTTATATCTTTCTGTACTTCTCTCAATTGTCAAAACTGAGAATCAACATGTTGCAAATACCTTGTGCCAAACAAGTGGATATTGTATGTAAAAGAAAAGAATCGTTTTGTCTGTGTCATTCCACTGTTTCTTTCTGTTCCTTCCCTGCAATACAATTCTGTGACATAGTGGAATTTTCTGGGGGTTCTCAAACAGTCTGGTCATCCTTTGATCCCCAGCAGGCCTTGAATTATTTCTTTGTATTCATGCTTTAAAAAAACTTCTGGTTATTTAAGGAAGTTCCTAGGTATTTATTAATAGATGTCTTGGGATGGTAACCAGACAGAAATGCAAATACTATCCCTTATGCTGATGACGAATCCATAGTCAGCAAAGGTCTAGATCAACCAGAAGTACTGTTGCTGAAACAGAAAGAGGTGGCTGCCCAGAGCGGCCTCACAGGCCACTTTGTCAAGAGAGCACTTGCTCAAATTACCTTCGTTGAGGGTGAGAGTCAGGGCTGTGAGGTACCATAGGAACAGATGATGTGTAAGGTGAAGGTTCAGAAAGGTTCCCATAAAGCCCCCAGCTTCCATAAAGTCCCAAAGAAATGGCTTCCTGAATAAAAATTGTGCAACATCAGCAGGCATCTCAAATCCTTAGGTGAGCAGAATCTCACTGCCTGGAGATACTGCCCAGAGTTCAAGAACTTTCCATTATGGAGAGACAGTACCTAATCACAGTGCAGATGAGGATCCAGCATTACTGGAGGCAGTCTTGTTGTCCAACTGGTTATTCTTTGTAGATCTGCAAGGGCTCTTTTTAGTCGGTTCCAGCCTGTAAGTGATAAAATTCCCTACTGAGTGTTTGATATGTACAAAGCACAAGTATATCACTTTTGCTGTGGTGATGGTGTGCTTTATTGTATTATGTCATGTATATGGGTAATGCAATGAGTACTGAAGTTTTCATCTGGTTCAACCAGGTACTGTTTCAGAGCATCAGGCAGCTATGCAATATATGCTGTGCACTGAATAGTCTCTGTGACTGGCCCACTAGGAAAGTGATGTTTTTTTGACTTTTGTCTAGTCTGGAAAGACAGAAGAGAAACATTCACATTTATCTGTCAGTCACTGTAAATAGTAATCCCATTACTGTGTTAATTATGGCAGTAATATTTTATTTTTCTACTATCATTAAATCCATTCTCTTTTTATTCATCCAGAATCATGAAGGAGCTTCTATCTGTGTGTTTGGGTTTTTTGTCACTCTTTTACTGCTGATTTTAGTTTGGTGTCCCATCTGTCTGGCCCCCAGTTTGAACTAGTTGAAAAATTCTTTTTTTTTTTAGATTCTTTCTATGCAAATGGATATTAAACTCATCAGAGAAACAAGTTCACATTACCAAGTAAAAAAACCTAATGAAACCCAGCTTTCTCTTGAAACCACAGTGCAAAAAAACCCCAAATTTGATACGCTAATATTTGTTTAGTTCAGATCCTGTTTGTCTTGGAGAGACAACTATGATCTTGCTTGTTAAAAGTATGGTAACAACACATGAGATCAAAACAAATAGGCAAAAATGTCGAAAAAAGACTTATAGTTGGGTTGAGTGAGTTACCCTTCCAGTCCAGTGCCTTCTATGATTCCATGTGGAAGTACCATTCTGGTAACCATCACCTTACTTTTCACATACATCATCTAGAAATAGAGAAATCCAAGCCATGACAGATTACCAGAGCAGAAGAGCACAAATCTGACAATAACATCTTTGCAGATATTCTTCACAAATGCACCAGTACTTAACATACAAATATAAATTGTACAGTTATACTCATGCACAGCTACACATTCATTCATATGTAATATATAGTCCATATATAACATTTATTATACAGCTACAGTATACATTGAAATAGGTTAAGTAAAATTTGTGCAAGTGGTTGTGACAGGGTCAACAACATTTCTCTGTTGAGCTATAATAGAATCCATAAGTTCAGATGAGTGTGAAGGTTTGAGTAAGAAAGTATTTAAGAGAGCAGTTAATGTTCCCTTTCATTACCATTCTTTCCTGCTTCCTGATACTGATTTACATCTTTAGTGACCCTCATCTGGTACAAGCCAGCTATTTCTTGCTGCAACTCTCACTCTACATGAACTATGTGATCCACGTATCACAGATGTTGGATCACTTTTTCAAATTATCTGTACACTGCAACTTAACGTCCTGTCAGGCAGAAGAGGATATGTGGAAAATGGACTTCAGCACTCAAAAAAGTCTTTGGATTCCTGTCACTCCACAGAGCTGTCATGTTGATTTATCTGATGCTTCATTTCAGATACAGTGATTTTTCTGCTTGAAACCTTTCCTCATAAGGTAGCTCAGCTTGACAACTGAAAACCCTGGCTGTTTGCATTAAAAAGGGCATAAGATGGTCTAAAAAATCTTAGAGTCACAACAGGAACAGGTGAACTTCAAAACTTTTAGCATTTGGCTTTGATTGAGGTAAGAATCAAAAAGCTTGGATAGATAACTGAACCAGTCTGACATCCTGAGTTAGTCATATGAGGTTGGGAGTCTCCATTTTCAACCTTTCTCAAAATATTTTTATCCCTTTGCTGTTTGCTGTGTTCCTGACAGAAAATTGCAAGAGAACAAGGTCTATTCATGCAAGTGACATCTGTGATTCCTTTGCTACAGAGTATTATTGAGGCCAAAATATTACCTGGTTTAAAATAAGACTAGACATTTATGTACAAAGCAGAGAAATTCAGTGATCCCTCTAAAAATTAACCCTAGTGTACTGGAACATATCAAAAATTTGTAAGAAAGGAAAATCTTCATCAAGATAACAAGAGTTGTCAAAAGAGTCACATTAGGTAATATCACTAGGTTAGACTGTAAAAACTGTACTGAAATATTTCTCTTTTTTTTTCACTTCAAAATTGTTTATTAAGGTGAGACAGTTTCCCACTGCTTTTTGTATGTGAGTTATGTAATTAATGGAGAAGGGGTGTTGGAAGAGAAGTAGAATTGAGTAGAAAAGGGCATGTCATCTTAAGAAGGTCATGGCAGATCTATCATCAAAGAACCAACTGAACTTTGCTCAGGACAGTTTCCTGAAGACTACCTCAGGAAAAGTTCAGATATGCAGAGATTTAGGAGAAAGTATAAAACAGTTCAATGAACAGACACTTTTCAATTAAATAAATAAAATGAATTAAGAAATTCAGATCATTTTGTCAAATCAGTCCCTCCTTTCTTAGGTCACCATATAAGTATAATTTTTATTTTTATTTGTTAAATAGTTTCTCCTTTACACCTCTAACATGGTATGTCATCTATTGATCTGAATGAGTAAATTATAACAGAAACAAAACTTCAGCAAAACATACGAAATTTAAATCCTAAATTTCATCATTTATATGGCTCCTGCTTTGTGTTAGTGAAGACCCAAAGAGCTGGATTAGCAGTTAAACTTTCAAAATCCACAGGCAACACAGAAAGGATGGGGTAAAGAAGGGAGTTCAGAATAGACAGTTTTGTTCTTCTCCAAACAGAAATCAACTTGGTTGGTGTGAGGGTAGAATCTCTGTATCTTTGGAGATAATTAGGACCTAAACTATCCTTTAGACTCTGTCCTGTGTTGAGATAGAGTTCACTGTGAGACTGTTTCTTACACAGTATTCCACCTGAAGCTGCTGGGAGTGCTGAGCTTGTTGTTCTGCAGACCAACAGCCGTGTGTAGGATCTTGGTGGAAACTTGCAAACAAAAAAATGGCCATCAAGCCTCTTTTCTCATTTCTCATCTAGAGACATTGCCAATCTCTCTGTCCCTAACGTATGAGGTCCCTCATAGATATGGTACATTGTTTGCCCAGAAGAAAGCCAGTGATTATGACAAATGCAAACATTCGTTTCTAGAAAAAAAAGGGCTTGAAACTGAAACTGTTCCTAGATGCTGTAGAGAGCTGTAGACACACCTGGATGCAGAAACGACAGATAAAATTGTTTCTACACAGTATTTTTTTTCCTGCTAGACATTCTCTTTCCATTTTCTTTCTAGGCATTTTTTGATTGTCAGCTTCATAATAAAAGTTCTGGTTGATTTAAACAAGTAATTGGATTAATTTAAGGACACAAAGATCTGGGATGAACATCCAGAAAACCTCCTGAGAGCAAACCAAATGATCAGTGAAGTCTCCCAAGGGAAACCGCAGAAACCCGGTTACTTGGGACACTTAAATTAAAAGATACTCTAGGGAGCAGTTTTGGGAGATAGACTTGATAACTTACAAGGACTTTCCCATGATTGAGCCAGGAAAGGCAGTCATTACCACCAAGAATAGCAACACGGTTCATTACAGTTTATAACGAGAGCTAAAATACTTACCTATGTGACAAGAATGCTGATGAAACAGAAAATAATACAATCACCATCAGACACTACAAAGTCTCAACTCTTTTTTAAAAAGTGGGGGAAAAATGGTGTAATATAAAGTTTTGTTCTTTTGACTGACTAGTGTGGTTCCTGTGCTCCTTACATAAAGATTTACCTGCATGTTTAGACCGTTAAATAGCAAAATTATGTGAAGGAAAAGAGAAAAAAATAAAAAACAGTTATGAAAGCAACTCAGTAAGTGAAAGTTATGGAGTGGTCATTTCCTTTTTTTAATTTACAAGTCATCCTTGTTTTCTCTACTTTACCATTCTCTCTTCAAATTTAGGCCTTCTCATCCAGAACAGCTGAAAACGGGGAGATTAACAATGTTTGATGTCAGCTGACAGAGCAGCAGGGTCCATTTCCAAGACAGAAGTCCATTATTTTGTCTATTTTAAACTACTCAACAGTATTTCTGAACTAAGAAGGGTGGATACAGCATTTGCTTACCATTCAAGATAATAAATCTAGTTACAGCTTTTGTAAAATACCCCTTAAAGAATTTAAGTATTGATCCATAAAGACATTGAAGACCATCACTTCTATAATTTCAGACAGAAGTAACTGGCTAACACTCTGAAGGATCAATATTCATCTCCTTTTGCCTAATTCTATATGCAGAATAAGCATAGTAGTACTTCTCACCTCACAGGTTATAAATACGTCAACATTAAGACATTCCAACGCTGTCAATAAAGCCATAAATTTACTAAAGTATTTAGGTTGTGTAGCACACATTGACACTATCACACCAGAGACTCTGGCCCAGTGACTTTAATTCTGCACTGCAAATTGTGATAACAGGCTTGTTTAACTCAAGGAGAATTTTACTTAGACACTATCATGTACTTAGCATACTACAGAAACATTAAGCAAGTCTCAAAGAAGATTTAAAGCAGAAAATATTTCATTTTGCATGAATAATTTCAAACCAAGAAACGATTAAAATGTCTTAAAGTAATGAGTTAGTCAACCCTGAATACTACACTAATTATAGATATCTGCTGATACAAATGCTTCTATGTCCAGGTACTGTTTATAAAGTATATAAAATCTACTCTTGATTTGATTACAATTTCATTTTCCACCTTAATTATATCAGGCAGGATTAATCTGACAGAAAGACCTGCTTGCAATAATTTTATGTAGGGGGTTTAATTAAACCTTGGGGATGGTGTTTTAATTAGGTACATAAGTTTTACTTGAGTTGGAAATTCTTAAATTGACTGCCCCCAGAAGCTCTACGACATTTGTGTTGTTATCAGTAAAGAAGGGCATGGTAGTTGTTTTAGAGCAAATCCTCATTGAAAATTTGAAACCTGAAAATCTGTGCAATGGTGATTGAATACCTGTGCCTAAAAAGACCCAGTTACAAAAGGCTTTCCTAACTGCTGCGATTCATTTGAGTGAGACAAGGGAACAAGAGAAGGGAGATTTGACATGTGAGTGTTTAATTATTAGCATGTCAAGCAGCATTCTTAAGACAGTAGATTCACAGAATTGTTTAGGTCGGAAAAGACCAACCCTTAACCTAGCAATGCCAGGTCCACCACTAAACCATGTCCCTGAGCATCACATCTACATGTCTTTTAAATACTTCGCAGGATAATGTCTCAACCACTTCCTTGGGCAGCCTGCTCCAATGCTTTACAATCTTTTCCATTCAATTTTTTTTCCTAAAATCCAAACTAAACCTTCCCTGGCACAGTTTGAAGCCATTTCCTCCTGTTCTGTCTCTTGTTACTTGAGAAAACAGACTGACACCTACCTTGCTACAACCTCCTCTCAGGTAGTTGTACAGACCAATAAGCCCTCCTTTTCTGCAGTTCCCTCAGCTGCTCCTCATAAGATTGGTACTCCACACCTTTCACCAGCTTTGTTGCCCGTTTTCAGACACGCTCCAGCATCTCAATGTCTTTCTTGTATTGAGGGCCCCAAAACTGGGCACAGGATTCAAGGTTCTGCTTCACCAGTGACCAGCAGATGTGGACAGTCATTTCCCTAGTCCTGCTGGCCACACTACTTCTGATACAGGCCAGGATGCCATTGACCTTCTTGGTCACCTGTGTACACTGCTGGCTCGTATTCAGCTGTCTGTAAACCAACAACCCCAGGTCCTTTTCAGCCAAGGAGCTTTCCAGCCACTCCTCTCCAAGCCTGTAGCATTGCATGGGGATATTGTGACCCAAGTACAAGACTCAGCAACAGGACTTGGCTTTGTTGAATTTCATGCAATTGGCCTTGGACCATTGATTCCATCTGTCCAGATTCCCCTGTAGAGCCTTTCTACACTCAAGTGAATCCACTCTCCTGTTCCGATTTATGTTACCTGCAAACTCACTGAGGGTGCACTTGATTTGCTCACCCAGACCGTTGACAAAGATATTAAACAAGAGCTGGCCCCAATACTGAGCCCTGGGGAACACCATCTGTAACAGGCTGTGAACTAGATTTAGCTCCATTCACCACCACTCTTTGTGCCTGGCCATTCAGCCAGATTTTCAGCGCAAATATGCCTGTCCGAGCCCTAAGCTGCCATTTTTTCCCAGGATAATGCTGTGGGAAATGATGTCAAAGGCTTTACTGAAGTCCAGGTAGACAACATCCACAGACTTTTCCTTATCGAATGGATTATCTTGTCATATCAGGAGAACAGATGAGTCAAAAAGGACCTGCCTTTCATAAACCCATGCTGATTGGGCCTGATCACCTGGTTGTCCTGTGCATGCCATGTGATCATGTGCAAACACAACTTAGGGTATAACTTGCATTAGGGACTATTTACAATAAGCAGTATGGAAAAAGCTGTTGCCTTGACTTTGGCTGAAAGGAACAAATTCATGTCCACAAAGATGCATGGATGTGATCTTAGCTGCACCTCTTGCTCACAGAGCCGGAGAACAGTCCTTGGCCCATTTTTTCTTACAGCCCTGAGCGTAACCTTTAGTTCTGCTGTCTGTGTCCTGTCTCCCCTTCACCGAGCTTAGGGAAAGGGCTGATGACAGTAAGAGCCTGTTGCTGAGTGAACCTGGCACTTACAAGGTCTTGGTAAGAGTGGGGAGAAAACTGGAAGCAGTTGCAGCCCTGACTTCATTGCCTTCAGCCTTTCTGGTAAAGTAAGAGTGTAAGTCTTTTCTGACAGCAGCACACTGCACGCTTGCAGACATTGCACCCTACCATAGGTCCTTGAAATGTGTCTACAGGACCTTGCTACATCAGCTTGATTAGTCATTCCTTATTCTCCCAGTATCTCTCCAGTATTGCAGTAGCTATTCCTGGAGCTCTCAGAAGCCTAATGCAAGTGCACTCGCCCCCCATCGCTCTTGGGGATTGCTGACACCTACTCCATTACGCAGCAAGGAACAGGGCATCTGGAAGATATCAGTCAATCATTTTTAATATATTTCTATCCGTAGAGCTGGAAAGACTAATAATTCAGGTTTATTTGGACACCACAAGGGCATTCTGGCACAGGTTTGCTAAAGTTTGCTTGTTTGGGTTTTTTTAATAATAAAATTGTTTAACGGTTCTGCCTCAAGCCAAGGTGAAATACTGCAAGGTATTAAACCTATCAGTGCACTTACCTACTGTCACCAGATGTGTTTTTCAAGTGAAGCTTAAAAACAAATGTTTGCAGACTACTCATTAAACTCACAGCAACAGTCTTGACATGACCACAAAAGTCATATTTCTGCTCCAGACATTGAATGTTGTATACATCAGTGTAAAAGGATGCATTTTTGAACTCAGTATCCAAGTATTCCCTTGCCTGGGAAACATCATTCTATCTGTTTGACAACACTTTGTGCAACTGTAAAAGTGAAATGTATTCAGAAGAACTTCAGAAACTCTGGACTGACAAAGTGATAAATTTTGCAGCCACCTTAATTTCAGCTGCCATCATGGTAGATTTCATAGTCTAGTTCTCATATTTGGAGGAGAGATTTCTAATACTCAAGTATGTAGGAAGGAAATTAGAGATTCACTAGGTAACACTATAGCATTTTTTGTAGTACATACTAAGAAAACATTATGTTTCTCATATGTCGTCTTTCAGAATAGATAGATCTTGATTGAAATATCAGAAAAGAGCTCATGGGAAGAATTTGCAGAGCCTTTTCCTTGATGACCTAGATAAACTCTGCTTGAGTGATCACATTCTTCCCATGCAAAATTACCCTGTAATTTCACTGGTTTACATTACACAATTTCCTTTCCTAGACAAGGTACGTAATGGTAATGGCAGAGAGGAGATGTCACGTTCACTGTCCTTATATATATGGATAGATATATAAACAACTTAGAAAGTGATTTGTGGTACTATAGAGTGAAAACTATGTAATAATAATAAGGTATTATGTTTTGATGTGATTCTCATAAAATGTAACTTCCAGGAATGATGTCACTTTTTTAGCTGGAAGTTCTTGGCTGACCTGGTAAGGCCATTTTTGGAAATCTAATAGAAAGTAAAATCCGTGAGACTGCAAATAATTCAGCAGCATTCAATGGTTTTGTGATAAAGTAGATAGGGCATGCATAATTCCAGTCTGCTTCCTGCCAAATGTTAGGTCACACTGGTGTTAGGTAAGATAAAACAATGGATTTTTAACTCATTGCTTCATAGAATTATTTCTACACTTTATCTCAGCACAAGTTGTGTGTGTATCTTTGTGGTAGACTTAGTTCTTGTGAAATGTGTTGCAGTGATCACACCAGACAATCCTGCTGTATCCGAACAGTTCTGAGATGAGCTTTCTGGTCTACAGACAACCAACGATGTTTAGGAACATGGTCCTGTGACAGGTTTCTGTGTTTGTACTCTATGTAGGATGTACATTCTTGAGCAGGAGTCTTAATTGTGCACACGTATTATAAATAATAATAATATTAGAACAGCCAAGGTGTCTGTGTTACTGTCACTGACAATGCCCACTGCTAGCTGCTTTTGTTGATACTATGAAAAAAGCTACACAGTGAATAATATTTAATAATCTGACTATGAAGACATTTTCTTCCTGGTTTCCATTAGTTTACTGAAGCTTCAAAGATGGTACCCCACTTATTCATTTAGTTGGCTTTCATATTATCTCTTCTAAATAAATAAATATTTGTATAATATGTTTTGACTTTATGAATTGGATTTGTTCCATCATAACTTCGGAAGTATAATGCAAATGCTAAGATTTTGGAGAGGTATCTGAGAGGTATTCTTCTGTAGCTTGAGGCCTTATTTTTATTAGAAAATGTTTTTTGTTCCTATTTGAAGAGTTTTTTCCTTTGTATTTGCTTTGAAATTTCATATAGTTCTGTTATACAGAGAGAATAATGTGGGGTTTTTCATTGTTATTATTATTGTTATTCAAAATAACTTTATGAGAAATTCTCAGCATGAGCACAGTCTTATTTACACTGCAATAAGTTTGCTACTGGTCTGTAATCCTGAGCTTCTACCCTTGAAAAAGGCCTCTTTCTCCTAAGTGGAATCTTCCTTGTGGAAATACAGTCTAATCTATATCTAGCAGAGGACCCTCAAGTAACCTTTCATTAATCAATACTTAACATTAGATCCAGCTCTAAGAACAGGCAAAAAAAAAGTTATTTGCATAAAAAGCAGACAACTAGGAGCTGTAAAAAATCGCTATGTTTGCTGCAGAATTGGAGCCACAGTTCAGGGTTATCACATAACCCTTCATGAAATCAGCGTCCTCCTTCCTCCATATAGTGGGCAGCACAACTGTCCTTACAGCTATACCAGTAGGGTGTAGATGCACTCCAGGTCTACATGAATACCCCATGATGAGAAGGCTGAAACTATTTCTGTCCAGATATTATTTAATCTCATTATTGCAATAAAAATCTGTGCTATTAAAAACCAAGTTAAAGAGACACAGTGGCCTGTAGCAAGATCATGATGTAGATAACTCAGCTTCTGTCTGCAGAGCCATAGAGAGCTGACTGGGAGACAGTGACTCTTGGTGCCATTTTGAACAAGAATGTGCTGCCCCTACTTCAGCATGGTCCTCACACTCACCCAGCTGGGGTCACAGAGGAGAGGAAGCGGAAGGGCAAAATACAACATTCCGAGTCAACCAGGAAAGGGTCGTTGTAAACCTGCCTGGAGGTAGGATACATGTTAAAAGTCAAAGCTGGCCTTTTTCTGCGGGCTATGAAAAGGAAGTGAAAAGCTGTCTGGAAAACAGTTGCATCATTTTTTAGAGCAAAAAATTGTTTTCTGAGAGTAGAATATGAAATAATATTGAGTTTAGTACTGGTGCTTTCCTGAATGAACATCCTTCCACCCAGCAGAGCCAGAAGCAAGCAAGATTGACTGCAAATTCATACAGGCATACATGAGGTGCACTGCAAGAGAAGAGGGCAATTTTTCTATGTAGAGGACAGATTTATACATAATAATGACAGAAACATCTTGATGATAGCTGAACTTCAATTATAAACAAATGGAGAAGTCTGACCACGTATTTGTTCCTCTGAATATTTCATATTCTTCAATGACCTAAATAGTTAGTGTTTACATAGTAAAACTCAACACCTTCAGCATATTTATGTTTCTGAAACCTTTGAAGATTTCATAGAGTCATAGAATATGTTAGGTCATCTAGTCCAATCCCAAAGTCAGCAAAATGGACCATGTCTGTTTTCAGTAGGGGTCAAGAGACTATATATGTGCAATAAAATACCTTCAGGGGAGTGGGTCTTGTACTTTAGTCTCACTGAATCTAGCTTGCTGCTTAGACTTCCTTTTCTTATACTGGCCAGAAATGTCCAGGAAATTAGCATCAAAATATCTCCACCTTCAGCAAATTATAGAGGGCCTCTCCTTATTTTTCCTTTAATCTTCCTTTGCAAAATTGGCTTGGTCTCACGTGCCTTTCTCTGTTCTGTCCTTGTCTCAACCATCTAAATAACATAGGTTGCTCAGCCCTTCAGAAAATTCTACCTACCTATCTGGCAGCTGCAAGGATCTATGTTAGGGACTAGATCCTACAGGAGACAGATTTTACTGGGCTACTCTTCTCTGCATCATAAACATCAGCATCCTGAGGCTAGATAGTATTCTGAAGAAATCTCCTGTTACTGGATCATACGGACTCTTTTGGTCAAACACATTCTCTAACTCATTTCCTCTGAGAAGTTCACCAGGAAAACTAATACATCTTGTGAACTGGATGCAGTTCTTATACCATCTGCTGGATGTTGTGTGTGTATCTTTGTGGTAGACTTAGTTCTTGTGAAATGTGTTGCAGTGATCACAGTGCTACTAGGTCTAATATTTTCAGGGGTTTGGGTAGTGTTAGTGTTATGAGATATGATTTCAGAAAGTGTGGAAAATTAGAAAGTTTGTAAAAAAATTAGAAAGTGCAGAAAATTTACAGTGAAAGTTGTGCACAAATTTAGAGTCACTTTAAAAAATCTTTGATACAAAGAACAAGAAGGAAGAAGTTGCTTCCAAAAGTCACAGAGGCTAGAGCTGAAACTAAATGACATTATTGGCTTTGTCAGGGAACAACAAGAACTTCATGGCAGAGCTCCAAAGAGATTAGCCACTGTTCATGGATGTAATTAGCCAAATGGGGAGCCTTCTCACTGGAAAGGTCCAGCATGGACAGATCTATATTGACTGTATGGTAGAGTGGTAACTACATATGGATTTCATCTTGCCACCAAACCTAATATGCATCTCTATCAGATGTTAATATAATATACCATATCAATTTAGAATTCAGTGAAGCAAGCTCCCCATGAAAACTTAATCTCTATTCCCTTTATGTTTTATTTCTCCCATTCCTCTTCAATGATTTTTATCTGCCTCAGATTTCAACACCTCTGTCAAGAAATCTGAAGTGTTTCAGGTTAAATATCTCTTACCTTTCAAATGATATATTGGGATTAGCTCACTAGGTGTGTCTGATCTATGTGACTGTAGATTTGTAAGTATCCCATTGATCAACAGCAATGCTAAATGAGAGAGGTAGTGAGATTTTTATTGATCTGGATGGTTCTGCCTTAAAAAAAATAAAAGCACCCTCTTGTATAAACATTTTTTCTAATACAATCTTCTATCATCTTTTAAGCTCCACAAATGGAGAGACAGGCAGTAGGGAAAAAATATTTATTTATTTATTCAACTTGAGGAGATTGACTGATTTGGTTAAAGGAAAGAACATGACTTGAAGATTTCCATAGAAAAGAACTAAATCCAAAAGCCTTTTATTAAAAAAACATTCAGTAATTTTTATTGAATGAGTTATATTTATATGTTGCTATATGCAGGAACTCAAGTTTCAGACTGCCAAGAACACAGGATGTAATCCTGTGGTTATTGGCTGGTCCACCCTTCAGCACAACAAAGTAGTCATTGAAACTCTTACTTTTGAAATGGTTCAGTGTATCCTCATTGACCAACACTGGTTAGCATAAAAGACTCAGCCTGCCCACACACGCCACTCAAAAATTCCAGACACAATTCCTCCCTTTCTGTACTGTGCTTGGCATTTTTCAGGATATTACACTTTTTATAGCTCTTTAAGGAATAAAATTCAAAAGAGGACTAGTGTTCTGTTTCTCTTAAAAATTACATTTGAAAAGAAATTCTGAAGATTCTAAGCAAAAGTCCAAATAAGAGGTATCCAATACAGAAGAATGTGTTCTTAGTATTTTTTTTTCCTGAGTTTGATGAATGGTTAGACATTTGCTTATGATTTGAAAGATGGAGGTTCAGTTATCTGCTTTGCTGCAGAAATATTTGTATGACCTTAGGCAAGACATTTAGCTGTGCTGAAAAATGAATATTCAACTCTACATGTAGAACTCAAAGAATAAAAAGGCAATAATATTAAGTGAGAATAATTACGTCAATTAAGTGAGAATAATTATGTCAAAGACTGTGAAATATCTATGACAAAAATTTAGTGGTTGTAACTAATATATGTCATGTCATATTGAAGACTACGTTATGGCAAAATTAGAGATCAGCACCAGGAAGTTGCTGGGGAAGACTTGCAACACTGTAAGGCTCATTCACTGAAATAATAATGCTTAGAATATTCAGCACTACCAGAGAGTTTAAATGACATATCCTCTATCTAGACTCCAAGGGTAAGATTTATCTTTCCAGATGTAGACATCTTTGGAGTTAGCCCTGCTGAGCCATCTTCTGATTAGTGAAAGACATAGGCACTTTCATCTCACTCTATAGTTTTGTACCTCTAGGCTATCTTTAAGGGATAATATCAGACTCAGTCAAAAAGCCTACATTTTAGATACCTGAAATAAAAATTATTAAATTCTACTCTCTTTATGCTTAAAGGTCAGGAAAGGACAACTGGATCTTACAGTTTGTAATTGTCCTGCACAGAGTTGATGTACTTGCCATAGAACTTATGTACTTGAGCTAGTGAAGTTTCATGTAAAAGACTTTCAGATGCTTTAACTGATGCTCTTGAGATACTCTAAGTGGCAAAAATGTTACTGGAGAAGAGCATTTCAACATTGCGTGGTAAGTCAGTGTTGCAACTCGTGTAACATCTGTTTTATCTCAAGCTACCATAATACTTTGTGACAATGGATTGAGTTCACTGGGACTGAGAATATGTCCTCCTGGTTTATCTGAAACAAAATTTATTTGAAAAATCTATTAGGCAAGTGGAGTGCTTTCATGCAGCCCCTCCTTCCTGTCTCCCTTCAACAGAATGTATCTGCAGACTCCAGGTAAAGGACTGCCAAGGTAAGCAAAAAAACCAACACCATTCAATCTTGTAAGCAAGAAGAGAGGTGCAGGGACTTCCTCTAACATGCCAGGAGGCTTTGTTCCAGGCTTTATCCAGATCTCCAGCCAACTGCGCCTATGTCAAAATTTCTATAAAGTGAAATTTGATTTCATCACCCTTGCCATTTGTTTTGACCAAAATAGGTTCAACAGTTTAAATAGTAGATCTTTTGTTAGCCTTAAGGGTCCTTATTTTGTTTGAAATGAGTGAGTTCAGTTGCCAGTTCTGTGGAATGGATAAAGGGATGAAGAGATAAGCAAGTGGGAACAGGCTGAAAGAGGTATCTTTTCAGGCAGTGAAAATGAATTTGAGTGAAAACAAAAAAAAAGATAGGATAAGTTTTCACTAACTAGTGACTTCAGTAAAACTCTCTGCAGCTCTTTTCCACTCATTATCAGGCAGATAAGAAAATCAGCAGTGGTTCTGGCAACATAAACTCTCAGAAGGATCCCTCAATGAAAAACATATTGTAGCTTAACTCTGTTCTCACTGGAATCAGTGTCAGACTGCGACAGGACTGCAAGGGTGTGTTAGGATGAGTTCATTACGCACATAACAATTCCACTGACACCTTCAAAACATAACCTCTCTTTGTAAAGGGAAACCCTACTGAAGAAAAGGTGTCAGATTCTTCTGTAAATTTCAGATTCTTCTGTAATTTTCAAGTAATAAAGGGTTTTCTCCATCTCCAGTGAGTCTCTTCTTCTAGGCACATTTTCAGTCCTTTCTAGAAGTGTGAAAAGAAAGAAATTTTCTTCTTCTTAAATTTAGCTAAGATCATCCCTCAAGGCTTTGAAATACGTTTGAAAATCTGTACCAAAACAGGAGAGTCCTGATTTTTGAAACAAGCACAAACACGAAAATGCTGATCTTTAATACAAACCTGTTCAGCAACATATTCTTCATAAGGAACTAATTTTTCGGTGTTTCCATTGAATTTCAGTTAAATTCCTTTTGGCTGCATATAGTAAGATTCGGGACTGCGTTTATTTTTAAAAAGTCGTGTTGAAGGCCTTGTAGTTAGTTCTGTAGGTGATAAAAGAATACAAATAATGAAGAAGAGTGATAATTACCTGCAATCCTATGGAAAATTTTATGAAGATCATTTTGTTGAAAAGAGGTGTAAATAAGTCTCTAAGAATATTAGCCAGCATCTAGAATATGCCTCGAGACTGTGTTGTATGAGTAACATTTTCCAGAGACTCTTCCGTGAGGTTCTAATAGCTGGTTTCAGCTTAACAGAACACTGCTTCTCTGTCTTCAGAATTAATTCAGCTTTCACTAAGCCTGAGATTTTGCTTTTCCTTATTTATTATCAGACTGAAGCTGTACTTTATTTCCCATAGTATAAGACGTTGTTTAGAATCAGAACTGGATCAGCATGTTCTTACTCCATCCATCTCTGATATGAGTCCCAGTTATGAAGCTCTATGTATACATATAGCTGTGACATTGTTTCATGATCTCATAGGTAAAAAGTTTTTTACAGAGCCTCAACACAGCTCATAACTCAGAATCAATTTCTGAAAGACAATAATATTGTCTGTAGACAAATAATTTTATTCTGGCTAGTAAGCCTGTCAAGCTCACTTCAATATGGTTGAAAGTGCAGATGCTATGTTTCAGTGCAAGGTATTTCTTTCTCCTGCATTTGAATATTAAAAACATTTTGTCACGTAGAAAGTGGCCATTCAGTGGTCTGAAAATTACATCTGTTCTGGTCCTGCAACTGGGTCAGGCTAATCCCAGGCACAGATACAAATAGGGCACAGCCCTGAAGAGAAGGACTTGGGGGTTTTGATACATGAGAAGCTCAACATGAGCCGGCAGTGCGCTCATGCAGCCCAGACGCCAACCGCATCCTGGGATGTATCAAGAGGAGTGTGGTCAGCAGGTCAAGAGAGGTGATTCTCCCCATTTACTCTGCTCTTGTGAGATCCCACCTCGAATACTGCATCCAATTTTGGTGTCCCCACTATAAGAGGGACATAGATTTGTTGGAACGAGTTCAGAGGAGGGCCACAAAGATGATCCAGGGGCTGGAGCACCTCTGCTATGAGGACAGGCTGAGGTAACTGGGATTGTTCAGCCTGGAGAAGACTGGGGGGACCTTATAACTGCCTTCCAGTACCTGAAAGGAACATACAGGAAGGCTGGGGAGGGACTTTTTACAAGAGTGTCCACTGGTAGGACAAGGGGAAATGGATTTAAATTGAAGGAGAATCGATCTAGGTTAGATCTTAGGACTCAATTCTTCAGTACGAGGGTGGCAAGACTCTGGAATAAATTGCCCAGAGAAGTTGTGGATGTCCCCTCCCTGGAGGTGTTCAAGGCCAAGTTGAACAGAGCTTTGATTAGCCTGATCTAGTTGAGAGGCGTCCCTGCCCATGACAGGGAGGTTGGATTAGATGGTCTCTGAAGTCCCTTCCAAGGCAGGCCATTCTATGATTCTATGATTCTATGATTCTATGATATTGCTATAATAACTTCTTAAGCTATACAAGGATCCTGCAAAATAAAATTATCTAGGTGGTCATATTTCACTTGGAAATATTGTCTCAACATTTTGTAGGTGATGCTGCATCTTTAGGAGGAAAAAGGCTTGTTATTCTGGAAATGAAAATATTTTAAAGTACTCTAGGCAATGTCAGTCTCCAAAAATGTTACTGTCAACATTTGAAAACCAAGGTAATTTGTTCTGTACATAAATTCATGGCAGAGCTTCAGAGCAATTTATAAGGGAAGTAAACATCCTCCTCCCTTACACGATATCCTTCAGCAGTCTTTTTAATTCACAAAGAGCTCTTTCAAGTTTTCTGCCACATAACCTTATGTAAAGTGTCTCTGAAAATATCTCCTTTCTCTTATCTCATAACTCTATGAATAAATTTAATGGTTGGAATAGTAGTTTTGTTTAATTTAGTTTTAGACATTTGTTTTGTGTCCCAACACGTATACACTTCTTTTTCTTGTGCTGTTTGATGTTGTGGTGGGAGTTTTTTAAGATTATTTTCAGTTATTGGCATTAAAATTAATCTGTTCCTAGAGAAGAGTATAAGCAATATGTTTCTTATGAGCTCTGGCTGCTACTTTGTCAATTAAGAGACATTTCACGGGAATGTCTATTAATTACAATTTACAGAAAGCCATAACAGAAACTTGTGACAAAAAAATGTGTTAAGCCTAGTTTCTGCAAAAAACTTTAGGCTACTGTGTTAATGGCTGCAATAATCACTTAACTTTTATGTTTTGCTCTTACTAACACTGATTAAAGTTCCATCATGTAATCTCAATGGGAAATGGTCTACGATTGATATCACTGTTACTCAGAAACAGCTTCGGTAGTTGAATTAATGCTTCTGGCACGAGTTAAGTTCAGAATCTGCTTTGAGCAGGAGTTGGACTAGATGACCTCTGGAGGATCCTTCCAACTCCTTCCAAGCTTCCATGATTCTGTGGTTCTCTCAATGGAGGAAAGACCCATCAAACTGTGTTAACTGCTAGAGATAGAAATATAAATGGGAAATTCACAATCAGATATACATCTAATGAAGAAGGAAGAAAAAAATATCATCCTACTTTTGAAATTTAACAAATAATATCATGCAGAAAAATCTACATGAAACTTCCAAAAATTTTTGTGCTGATTTTTTTTGTTTAATTTAGTAGAACAATAATTATAATAAAAAAACTAATGGAGAAAAAAAACATATAGCTAGGACTTTTCTTTATATAAATCTATTTTCAGTGTAATATTATTCTCTTCTGTCAAAAAACCATTGTTTTTATTCGTCTTAAAATCTTGAGTTATGAAGACTAATATTTAAATTACTGATGTCAGTTTTCAGTTTTTGTAATGTTGTTCTGCAGCAAGGTAGCAACAAGTAGAACAAATGCTAGAATGTCAAGAGAATTTAATTTATATATTTGTGTGTGTGCCTTAAAATGTCATTTTAACATGCCTAAGAATGTAAGCATCTGTAGTCTTGAAAGGAGAATGCTTATATTGCTGCTGTACTGTCTCTTCCATAGTAACATGTTGTCTAGAGTTTTCAAGTCCTGTAAATTGTTTTCAGGGTACAAGATTGCTTCTGCTCAAAGGACATTATTTTATCAGAAAAAAACCTAGTCCTTTAATGATATCTGATTTTAATCCTGAAAGTAAAGAGTCATACGTAAAATCAGTCATTACATAAGATGACTGAGGCTGATATCGCTTATATATTCAGAGAGCACATTTCTACAACAACACACTGTGGAGTAATACGACTTCTTACCAAAAAAAAAAGAAGTCACTGGCTCTCCATAACATTACAATATCCTGTGAAGTCAAAGAGACAGTGGGGTTTTTTTCTGTAAGAGGTGGTTATTTTTTTCTATTTTTTCAGTAAATTAAATGATTACCCGGACTAATATTTTATTACCTAATCAAGAGAAGGCTGCTAAAAACAATCCAATGGGACAATAATCTCTGACAAAGACTTGAAATCTGAAGGTAATTCTTCTGAATGTTTGTGCTTTTTTAGGAAATGAGTAATACATTTTAATTAGGAAACAACCCTTATCAAAGCATATTTTGAGTTTTAGCTCCTCTTTTTTTTCTAAGCTATGTGAAAAGACATTAAATCAAGGCTGGACATTTAATTCAGTTTCATAATCTGCTTCTCCCTTACAGACAAATGCAAAAGTGAGTGGAACCAGAGACGTAAGAAACATTTAGGATTTAAGTAAGCAGAAACTCCTGTGTAAATGTTTTCACCATTATTCTGCTTACTGTCCCTTTGGTGAATGTACCCTAATTCTGAAAAGGCTTCTTTTAGTCATTTACTGAGCTAATGTGTTTAAAGGATAAAGAAGCTTGTGTTAATGCGAGTAATGAGGACTGTTACCCTGGGATCCACTCCAAAATTGAGAAGGTATAATCACAATCTGAGAGATGTGAAGGAAACCTGCCATGTTAGAAGAGCCATCAGGAGGGTTAAATGGGATCTCCAGAAAAATTCATGAATGACTCACTTCTAGATTCATCAGGTTCAAACTCATAAAGGAAAATACATCAGATTGACTTGGTCCCTGCCCAATATATTTCCCTACGTTTTTTAATAAATAGGAATAGAAAATTGATTTTGAGTTTAACAAAACACATTGTAGAAATTTCCCAGAATACTGGGGAACTAACTTTCCTTCTTTTCTGAAGACATATTTTACTGCTGAGGAGTTTGCCTTGTTGTCATGTTATCATAGATCTATGTTGCCCTGCTTGAGCAGGGTGGTTGGACTGAGTGACATCCAGAGGTCTTTTCCAAACTTCACTATACTGTGATTCTGTGCTATGATACAGATTCAGCAGCAAATAGCTCTCCATCTCCTGTCTTTTACTTTATGGGAAAAGTTATCTACCAATTAGAGGAAAAACTGAAAATTATCAGTAGAATTGAGCCACCTAAAAAAAAATTCCTCGAATTTATCTATTCTAGGCTTCTACCTGCTTTTCCAGACTACTCTGTATTCAAATAATGGCCTCAACAGACATCTTAGATATCTGCGTGATCATAATCAGCTTTCAAAAGTTTAGTTGCCCTTCCTGGGTATCACTAACATCAGGAAGTCTGTAACCTTCATTTTTATTCCTCCTCATTCAGTCTGGATCTAAATAAGTATTGAAGATTAAAAAAGTGCCACAGGAGAGATTGAGGGCAACCTGTCATTAAGTAGTTAAGAGAATCATCATCAGTTACTTGAATATGAATGTATTATTACTTTTTCTCTGGTCAAAAGTTAAAAATAAGTCATGAATGAAGTAGTTTTTTGACCTAGTAGTTGAGACAAGAGAGGAAGGATGTTTTAAAGCTCCAAGTGGTCTTCCTCTCCACTCTGTGTAAGACCAACTGGTTTATATGCTGAAGCCAGCACTTCCCTACATTAATTTTTGC
This sequence comes from Apaloderma vittatum, assembly GCF_000703405.1. Lineage (NCBI taxonomy): Eukaryota > Metazoa > Chordata > Aves > Trogoniformes > Trogonidae > Apaloderma > Apaloderma vittatum. Next base: position 185,635 of record NW_009728900.1, on the reverse strand, counting down.
TCTCCAGCAAATTTACTGCCTACCTTTCCAAATCTTACTTCAAACAGGAAGCACACGAAGGTACTGGAAATGCATGTTATTATTTGCTTTTCTTACTTCTAGAGCAAAAGGATGGGTAATATTTAACAAAAGTCTTCTAATAAAGAAAAATTTGATATATCTTTTTTATTTTTTTACTTTTTTTAACAGAGATAGCCACTTAATAGACTACAGCTGGTGGTATTTCTAATTTGCTGAACAGGCTGTACAGCATTCGAAATTGGTAGAAGATGCGTATTGATGTCACAGGATTACGTCTCACTGATGTGTAAATTTGGTTATTATTTTAAATGTTAAGTGTACCAACTAGCTACCTTATTACAAAAGATATTACATTGTGCAACATCTGGAAACATTACAGAAGATTAGAATTTCCTTACAAAGAATCTGGAACTGTAATTTCTATATTTAGTTATTTAGTTGTTCATTTATTTTAATTCCATAACAATTTTTAATAGAAAATGAATAATCACAGTTTATATTAAGTAGAATTGAGTAAGATCAGACTACCATTAAAAAATGAACACATTAGTAAAACAGTGTCTCTTATGTTAATTTTTTACCAAATTCTCATAGGGGAATTCCTAGCTTTCAGCTTTCCTCTTTTTCCTAGCTTTCAGCTTTTTAACCTGTCAGGACAAATTTCAGAGATGTAGACAAGCATAATCTGAAGTGGTATTACAAAGTTAGTCTCCATACATTATCAATGTAAAGCATGTCTGAAAATTATTCATATCATGTATATCTGTTCAAATATACAAATATTTGCTATTTCCGCCATTCAAATTAAGAGATTTACAGTAATTGTAAACTACTTTTTCAAATTAGAAAAGCTCTGTAAAGCTGTTTCAAAAGACTTTCAAATAATACATATCTATGCCACATCCTGCTCAGATACTGAAAAAAACCTCGTAACTCAACACTTTCTGATGTCAGTCAGGTTGGATGTTTTAGTTCAGACTGATCATATATGCTTCTTAAAGCATAGTAACAGTACTAACCCGACTGCTGCTTTCTTAGATATGAGCAGTTGCTGAGTAGCACAAATGTGAAGATGTATAACAGACTGTACAGCATAGGCACCGTGTTAGAGCTCCTATGTTAGATAGTAAAGATAATTCTATGGTTGAAACTTAATAATACGAGTACATCAAATAGTCTATATGTTCAGTAGGGATAAGTAACTAACTTTGCTCTTATTTAAGATAAATTAGCCTTTCTCTCCTAATCGTGCTCATATTAGTATTAGCGTATCACTTAACATTTAAAGGTGACTATGTTACTTCCTTTATTTTATTGTTTTTGTATTTCTCACTAGAATAATATGGGTACATTCACTATATAAAAAAAACTGATTAAAAAGAATTCCTTACTTCCTTTCCCTTCTTTTTCCTCAAAACGTTAAAAGATATGTACATTCGTGAAAGAAATAACTTAGTGATGCACTCGAGGAAAAAGAAGGAATACTCATTAACTAACGCATTAAAATATAAAAAAAGTCTTTGAAAAAGCTACTGCCAGAAGTAGAAGAAAATGCTTTTGCCTAAGGGTGGATTAGCTGCCTAAGACATCTCTTCCTCCATTCTTTCCTCTGCAAAGTAAAGATTATTTCACCATCAGAAGTAACATATACTGTGTGATTTTATTTTTCCTGAATTCTAGAGTATGAATTTTACTACTTTCCTGAAAAGGTTCATGCTTTTACTTGGCTGCTTTTTTCTTAAATTTCTGAAATATTTTTCAGTGGAATAGAGCTTCTCTCCTGGAGTTTTTCTGCTATATAGGTAGCAAAATAATAATGTAAAGATGTGTGAACTTTTATTATTTATCAAGAAGTTTTGATATTTAGCATTTTATGGAGGAAAATTATGGTCAAAATACTCACAAGATTTAATTTCATTGTTGAACAAATAAAGTGTGCTTTGCTTTTTCTTTATTTGAAACAGTCCCTTTTTGATGAGAAAATGAGCTATTTAGTTTTATAATACTTCATTGATCTGGTACTTAAACTAAATGGAATCATTGGAGGTCATGAAATTAAGTCAGGCTGGAGAAGAATTAAGGGCTAGATTCAAAAATAGGTAAAAGGCAGAGGTATAACACACGTTATCTGAGTTTTATTCACAGACAACCTGACTACCTCTGGAAGCTGTACTGACATACCTTACTATGACTCATATTCAACCATGTAGCTTTTGGAGCATGACCCAGATGAAGTCCTTAGATCAATTTCCATGGCAAAGCAATTTTAGGCTGCAATGTGAAGCAGCTAGAGATTCTGAATATGATCCTTATTATTTGATAGGAAGTAAAAGTATTATAAGATTTAATAAGTAAGTTTCACAACTGGGTGCTAACTAAAACTTTGAGATACCTAATTAGATAGCATTTAGAATATACTCTTAAATAGTTATAGTTTTCATTATTTCTTGATTTTTAATTACCAGTGCAGCTCATCTGCTCCAATAAAATTTCCGTGATCACTTTGTCTATAAGGCCAAATTCTTGTCCCAGAGTAGGATTCCTCCTACCATCTTAGATTTCCACACATGGATATTGTTACCCAAGACTGACATCCCAGTGTCACTTCTTAGTTAAAGGAGAGAAGTGGGGATCTCCAGGAAGGATTCAACTGTTATCCTAAAATAGACGTGTAAAATTAGCCAGAAGTATATTGCACTCTGAAGCTGCCTCTTTCTCTGTCTACCACCCTCTGTTCCTAAATTAAATTCTTGTCTCTACACATTCAGCTTGGAAGCATGTTCTGGCACTTCCAGGGTGAATTTTATCTGATCTATCTTAGATGTCTTCTTCAGAGTTAGGTGAACCATGCCCTACAAGTACCTACTTCACTCCATTGACTATAAATAAGATCTAAATGACTCCTTCTGTAAGCAGCTACGTTTTGCCAGATGATTCCCATTCACTCTCTAATGCAGAGCACATAGCTGGAGGCAGAGTTAGATCATTTTAGAATAATGAATATCCCCAGTGGTTTATATACCCCCTCTGGGACTATATATAACCAAACATTTGTTGAAGCTGTTCTGATATATACTAGCACTGGTTATAACTGGGACTATGATCAAGGGAGAGCAGAGCTACCCTAAATCACGTTTTATATTTCTACTTCTGACCAGTCCTGAAAACAGGTCACATTCATTGAATCCATGCTTCATGAGATCTACATCTGAACTCAGGATAAAACTTTATCCAAACTCACATTTTGTCACAAGATAAATGCAGTGTTGTGTGCCAGGCCTAAATTGATGGCATTCCAGTCTGCAGAACACAAGGACGATTTAGAGCAAGTTTGTCGAAGTTAGATGTGAAAGCCTAGACAGTATAGACATAATATGTAAGTTTGTGGTGCTTTGTGAGGTGAAGGAAAATTTTGGGGGAAATCAGATTGCCTTTTCATAGAATTATTTGTGAAGACTATCAAAGAGCAGTCTATCAATTGCTGTTTATTTTCATAAGTTTGTAGCACTAAGCTGTTAAGGAAGCTTGAGATGCTAACATAAAGAATCTTTTTAGGTTGGATTTTTTTGACATCTCAGCCCTCATTATCTTCACCCATAGATCTTAAAGCAGCATAAAAGAGAGCATTATCATCTTCATATTAGGCAGATAGAAAACAGAAGACATTAGAATGTTTCCTAAGGATTACTGACAGGCCACTGGAAAATTCAGAATTACAGAACCTGTTTTTTTAAGCTTTAGGCCAGGCTTCTTTACGTGAAACAACACCCCTTACATTGGAATTAATATAACATGTGTGCACAAACATTCAGGCATGTCTAAATCATCAGGATGTTGACATGATAGTATTTAATTTTCCAGACTAAATTATATTCCATTTCCATTGCATGGTGTCTTAAAATCTGGCAGACTATATGCTCTCAGGCAACAAATTTGCCTGCAGTGACACAGAAACAGAATATGTTCCTGAAAAGTTGTATTGGTCACAAGAGCAAGCAGATCCTAATGCTGTTATTAACATGACTTGTTGCTGAATTGTTTGAAACTGCTTAATACATTTCATGGCAGAATTTCATGCTATAGGTTATATCCTGAATAGTTTTTTTCCTTGATATTACATGTGTAGGCGTATATATGAAATAATAGTGTTGTGATTTGACTCCTCATTTTAGTTGGCAGTGTTCAAAAGCAAATAGAGAATGAAAACATAGCTAAAATTAAGTGCTTAGAAATGAGTAGTTAATGAAGAAATAAATAAGAGGACAGCTGAAAGTGTCCTCTGTCACAAATACATAGAAAGATGATTACTCTTCAAAGAATTAAATTATCTGAGTTAGAAATATAAGATAAGAATCATGTGATATGGTGGTAATAAACTCAGAAGATTTACTCAGTAAAGGAATAGAGCTTAGAAAAAATGCTCTATATTTACTGGGCCCCAAAACTTTGGACTTAACAGCTCAAGGGCTTTGTATTTCACATTTCAAGACTGCTGAACTAGTTAAAGGAAAGCTTGGAAAAACATATTTTAAAAGCATTTAAAAAATGAGAGCATGCAGATGTTAAGCATTACTCCATGGAGACTTAGAAAAATATGAGAAATAGGTTCTGCAGAGGCCACCTTGCATTGTGGGTGTTACACATTGTCCCCAAGCTCTGCACACAATCTCAGAACTGCCAGGGACACCTCCACTGATATTGGTGTAAGAGTCCTGTGAATTGGTTTTATTTGGGGCTATAGTGCTTCATTGCTTGTACGACTTTCTCTTCTTTAAGCTACAGTAAAGAAATCAGATATTAGCTGTACTTCACTTTACTGAAGAAGTTCAAGGGGGCTGAACATAGGTTCTCCTCGTTCTCATACACCTTCCATGTTACAAGGCTGTCATTAAAAAGTCATTCTCTTCTTTTCTACCTCAGCAATGTCATCTTTATACAGCCTGTTTATCTGCTTCTCCACTTTCTCTAACATTGCATCCTGTATGCTGTGCTCCTCAAACCCATCCACAAAAACATCACCCTTTCACCATTAAAGTTTCTCAGCCACTTCTGCTGTCAAGCTTAATGTCTCCAATTGCTTCCCTTACTCAGCTGCGCCCCACAGAAGTACCTGTGGAGCACATAATGGCAGCAGTGTGTTTCCTGCCAAGTCCTCCACCCTCTCCTTACTATTTCCTATCCTTGATCTATGTTAGTCTTCTACATCCCTAGGTTAAAGATTGTGTCATTTACAGTATTGCTGACCTCAGACACTCAAAAGGAATGTGTTAGCCTCTGAATAATAATGAACTTGGTTTTAAAAATATATATTTGCATGATCATGTTTATATATTATATTTGTGTTCTACAATTTGACATGAGACTTTACAGTTAACATTTTAACCATGAGGGCTACAGTGGTTTGAGGTTTTTTTTTAATATGAAAGCTGAGATTCTTATATACAAATATTACTCTAGTAGCTGAAGGTTAGAGAAAATATCAGATACCCCAAAAGCTCCGATTAAACTGAAATACAGTATTTATTTGGGTTGGAGAGACATCTGTTTGAAGACTAAAGTTTTACTGTGCCATTATATATCATCCAGGATATTAGAGCTCAAAGCTCTCCTTTCGGATGAATTCTTTGCCTGCTGATCAACAGATGATAAACCTTATGGGTACCCTCGTTCAGTTCTCCACCTTTTGAGGAAGAGGAACAAATGTCAAGACTATCCCCCTTTCAAAGTTATTCTACACTTTGGCAATTAGATATCAAAGGAAGTATTCACAGTAGCTTATCAATGTTTCAAGCTTTCTTTTCTTACCACAGCTGAAACAAGAAGAACTTGAAACAGAGAGTGAAAAAGAGGATTCCTAGCTAAGACTGAAAATTTTTGTTGTATGAAAATCCTGTGATACATATGTCTGAGGTAAGACTGAGAGGTGGACCTTAACATTAGACACGATATGAAAATTCTGTTTTATCTAGAGAGAATAAGAGTAAATGGAAAAACAAATAGCTCACATGCTTAATTCTCAGTGAACATAATACTAACTAGTAGCAGGTGTGTTCCATTAATGTGCTGTATCACCACTATGTAGTGAGGATTTAGCACTGGAAGTCTGGTGTTACCAAAAGCTTCAAATCTACTTTCATGGCTTTATTTTTAAACGCATATGGTGGGAAAGAACATAATCCAGTATGTCCCTGCAAGTGTCTAACCAAAAAGGGCAGCCTGGTAGATGTGGTTGTAAGCAAATACATTTTATTAATTCACCCTCCCTGTTCAAATTATAACCGTAAATAATTAAAATTTAAACTTGGATTTTTCTTTCAACTTTGTCAGACCAATCCCAAGCCTTTCAAATACTTATGATTAATATATGTAACAATACTACCATTCATTTTAGTGACAGTAAGCTATGCATTACGTTAAGCTCATTCATAACTATTTTTTTGGGTACAAATGAATAAATAGGAGAGGTCAAATCCAAATGGGCGAATTTCAATTCTTGGTCAAAAAAACTTAAACAGACATGGATATACCAGGTTTAACATGACTGAAAATGTTCCAAGTGAACAGCACATTTAGGAGTTTTTGTTTAGGACTTTGTTTGCATTTGTTATATTATGTCACAAAGGTTAGTGGGGGATACCCACCTGGTGCAAAGCTACAGACAAAATATTTCCAAATAAAGATAAAAATGTGTAATCAGTGAAAGTCCTTAAATTCACCTCAACTATTGAGCTGTGTAAAGAAAACATCTGTTTGAACACTCTAGATGCAGCTTTGCCATAAGAACCTGCATATTACCCCATATGATGAGCAATGAAAAGATTTGCAGTAGTAGAAAAAAATATCTTTATGTAATTTTCATAGAAGAATGGCTAGCTAATGTTTTAAATGATGATATGACAAAATGATTAGATTGAATGGAGGAAGGCTACTTCTACTATCTGGCAGTGGAATGCAATTTCATCTCAACAGCAGCAGTGCTGTTGTGAGGTTTGACCAAAATTCCAAATGTGAATGAGTAGCATTTGGGCCTCCTTTCATTGCATTCAAAAAAACAGCTGCAAAGATTTTCTATCTTGCTCTTTCCTTATTTTCTTATATACGAAGACCAAGCTGCTCTTCCTCATTTTCAAAACATTTCAAAGGCCCACTCCTGGTTGAACCACTGCCCTCCTCACCTCTTCCTGCTCTCTGCAGCCTGCCAGCTCTCCTTTTCTGACTGCTCTCTTTGTCTTCCCAATCCACTGAACAATTTACACCTTTTTTCTATGCCACCCTGTAGCTCAGGAACAACCTTCTGATTATTTCAGTCCAAACTCAATTCCTCTGCTGCCCTCAAACCCTTCTTTAAAAATGTCTCCTGTTGGTGTTTTGGTATGTCAGGGAACAGACTTTCTTGCCTTGATTTGATGTATAGAGGGATAACTTCCATGTGTAATTTCAGGCAGCCCACATCCACGTGGGAAAGGAGATAATGAGGCAGATTTCATGAATGAGGGCATAAAGGGTCTCAGTACTCAGCAAACACTACAGCTCAGGAATGGAGGCAACTACATGATTTTAAACATGTGGAATTGAAATGAGCTGAAAGGATGTAGGGACACTTTCACTCAGTTTCTTTCAGTCTTGATTTAATTTAAACCATAGCTTACTTTGAAGTCAGCATAAACCACTCTGATCAATATGAAGGTGACATATAGCAGCTTGTACAAATTTAATAAATTACTCTTTTATAGCACTTTTCATCAGCACATTGCAGAGCACTTTACAGGGAAGATTCCTAGACTGTTTCCTCTTTGAAGAAGGGGGGGGATTGAAGTACAGAGACATGAGGTACATTTCCAAAGACACAGAAGTCAATAACAAAGAGGTAGGAATAAATCCAGGTCCTCTGGACACCAGCTTTGAGGTCTATCCACCAGCCGCCTTTTGTATCCTACTTCCTAGCAAAGCTTTATAACTGTAGTAGGTAATGAAAGAACAAAATTCAGTGGTAGGGTGACAAGGTCAATTTTCCTGTCAGGCTAGAAGACATTTATGAGCTGGGCCACAAGGTTCAGGACAGTCTTCTAAAGTAAAGCACAGAAAAAGCTTTTGTCTTTATTATTTTTTTTCTCAATTAATTGAATTCATGTTTTTTTACATCTAGGTAAGTAAATCCCCTAAATGAGTTCTTTCTTCTAAGAATTAAAAGTCAGAAAATTTCCTCATAAAATGTTAAAACCTAAATTTCCTGCTCTTCAAGGATGAAAAATCATTATCCCTGTTTAGCGTATCATGCCATTTGCTTTTTTATTCTCCTGGCTGGATTTAGTAGTAAAATAACTTTGCTCTGAAAGCTTCTGGAGGCATAAGGAAAAAATATATTTGGAAAATTAGAAAATCAGGTAAGGCTTAAATTGTGCTCTCACTTGTATTCATTTATGAATTCCAGTAACATGAACAGAAGACTGAAATAAAAGCACCCGTTTTAGACAGCTATAAATAAACTGGAAATGCAGTCCTGCCAACAGAAAGAGCTCACGGGGCTCTTTATTTTTGGTTTGACACTGAAGAGAAGCCTTTGCCTTTCACATATGCTTTACAGTGAAACTGTGTTCAGGCTAGATAGTGCTATAAGGTCAATATATATATTTGGAAAAGAAAATTTGTGGAAGACATATGAACAATTTCCTTTGTGTAATACAGAGGGTTGTATTGGGATCTCCTAAGAGAGTGGATTGGTGGTTTGATTCAGAAAATGAATAAAAACATGACCTTCAGAGAAACTAAGGTTAATCTAACAAAACAGCATCCAGAAGGGATGTTATAACTACTCAGAAGCCACACAGAATAGCCTGAGGCAGTAACTTCCGAACAGTGAAAAGGGTGGCCCAAGCAGGACAAAAACTTTTTCTTTTTGGTAAAAAAAATATATTTCTAGCATGAATATAGTCTTTAAGTCAAGATTACATATACTGTCTGCAAGTTACATATAGGTTCTTTGGTTACATCTCCTGGGTTTGCAGGCACTCTGTGAGCAAAAAGTCTCCATTTTGTGACTTTCAGGATTTTTATTAAATTTGAAAGAAAGAGAAATACTTCAGTCAATCTTGTGGGTTTTATTTTGATACCAAAGACATAGCTATTAACTTTTTGCTGATGAATGTTAGTTTGTGAAACATGTAATCTGTACCAAAAATCTCACAGAGCAGACTACAAAGTCTCTGTAAAAACTGAGCAAACAAGAGTGCAAGTCTAATAGGTAAATTATATTTTTAACTATTGTTAATTATTTTTATGTTAATTGCTATTTGACAATATTAAAAACTTGTGATTCTGAAACATAATAACATTGGTTTTGGTCATGTGATGGTACCAGATGGCAATATTATCTCCTAAACAATCAAGCAGAGATTATCAATGAGGATAGCATACAGTTTCCTCCGACATTTTTTAAAACTGTGATAATATTTACTTTTATATTGAGCATTTTTTAACATGATCAAAAGGTTTTCTTTGTAGTCACAAGTTGGTTTTTTTCCCCACAGATTTTCTACAGAGGTAGATTCTGTTACTGTATAATCCTAAAATATTGATGGTTATTGCAGGATATGATTTATGCAGACAGAAGATAAACTATACAGCATATTTGATGAAATAGGTGGGTTTAAAATTATTAGACTATGATTTTGTGTCCTGATATTTTCTGTACAAAGACTTAAAAACCTAAAGATTTCATACGTATTTGAGGTGAAAGCAAAATGAAATAATCTACATTAAGTTAATCCAGAATTTTCCTTATGTAGCCCAAAAGATTACATGGAGCACATCTCTATCCAGCAACACTTTGCAGGCTATTTTGTTGTTAAAACCGCAGAAGATTTCAGGCAATATTTTTTTTACAATGCTACAATTTATGGCCAGGCTGCTTCCACCCTCAACTGGAGGAATGCCACCTGCACACCTGACTTCTTGCTCCTCTTCAGCTCTTGCTTGGATATTTTTTAAAAGTGTCACTATAGACTGTGATGTAAAAGAAGAGCAATAGCAAAATGATTACATTTTAGAAGAGCAGACGCTTTCTTTCTGGAAAGGCTTAATCATTTAGGATTGGGTAAACCAGTTATTTGATTTTTCAGTTTTGGCTTGACTGCAATTCCTCATGAAACACTGTGATTAGTCTTTCTATGTTATACTCTTTCTCTTTCTCTTTCTCTTTCTCTTTCTCTTTCTCTTTCTCTTTCTCTTTCTCTTTCTCTTTCTCTTTCTCTTTCTCTTTCTCTTTCCCTTTCTCTCTCTTTCTGTGTTTTTTTCACTTTTGCTTTAGCTTTTGTCTTTTTTTTCTTTTTTTTTCTTTTTTTTTCCTAGTAAAAATATAGATATCATCACTGGCTGCTTCAAGTCAGTCTCTTTAAATCAGTCTCTTTAAATCAGTTTATCTCAGAACTGGTTAAGACAGTACTGGTGAATGTAAATGTAGAAATTATATTGAGTATCTGCAACATGTAGTTTGCCTTTCGGGATTCTTCTAAGTACTTATTTTTGAATGACCAAGAATAAGAATGCAGATTATTTTTAGTAGCTTTCTCAGTCTGCAACATCATATTGCATATCTGGCTCCATTAATCTTTAACGTTGTTAGTATGTAAATATATACAAATGCATAACTATATTTTATATTTATACTAATTATTTTAATTAATTACCCAAGTGAGTTAGCACCTGTGAAAGAAAACCAGGCAGACAGGAGAGTAAGTACCTATGTTTACAGGTTAAACAAGTCCTCAGGTGGCTACAGGACCAATGCTGTGGAGTGGTGTATCTGGTCTTTCAACAATACAGATAACACAGATAAAAAGAAATAGCAATAATTTAATCTACAACTTTACCATATTACTGAAAAGCTGAACCCTTTTTCTGAGTTTCACGGTCAAACTTATTGTTCTCTACAAGGTTATGTTCCCGTACACAGCCCATAGCACATCTCTACGACTTTTATCAGTCCGTCAGATTCTGTTGAAGTTGCCTGACGTATTCCCGAGTTATTTAGAGGGCACATAGGCAGACAGACACATAGAAATATCTCTTCTATTTCCTTAGACATCAGTCTAAAAAGAGGAACTGAACTTCATTTCCTCTTTTGTTCTGAAATAAGTCGGGTATCTGTTAAAAATTCTTAATTATGTCAGAAATGTGGTGCTTGGAGAAAAAGAGTAAGAAATATTTCTGAAGATGTTGAACATCTAATTTAAAGAAAGTTCCTCATCCACAGTTAAAGAAGAACTAAACCTATCAGCACTGTCAAGCTAATTGCCAGGGATGTAATGTGACATTGATGTTTTTAATTACATAAATAATCCTGTCTGCTATATGTTTTTTGTCTTCTTCTCCTATGACTCCTGGGATAATATTTATTTCAGCTTTCAATAGGCTGTGTAACTTTGAAACAGATTATGATGCTTTTTCTGCAGTTAAATCAATAAATCATTTACATAAGCACCACAAAAAAATTTCAACTTTATGGTTTGGCAAATCAACAGCAGAGTGACATTCAAGATACAGAGACGTGCAAGAATAACATCACTTGCTCTGTTATCTTAAGCAAGATACTGCCATTTGTTCCTCTCTAAAATGGGGGTAATGATAAAGGATTTCTCCATAAAGTACATCGGGATTTACAGATAAAGTACAATAAGAAAAAGTAATGCATGATTCTGAACTTACTTATACAAGTCAATATGATTTAATGTTCATAGAAGGTCATAGAAAAAGTTATGAAGAGAAATTGGTTCCTTCTGCCAACACCATCACTACAGGCATATCCAGACTCAGCAAGCTGGTTGAAAAGATAAGGTATTAAATGCATAAAAGGTGTTGCATGTAAGTTTTGTGAGGATTAAGAAGTTTTTGTCTTTCTAGCAAGTTGGAGAGGAGGTTAATAATTCAATATCATTACTCTTTAAACATGTGTTCCTTTGAAACTATAAAGAATAACACAGGTAGCCTGACTGGAATAAGTTTTCATTATTCATATTGATAAATTGGAATAGATCTGAACTCTGTGTAAATGTACGATGGAAGGCTAAACCTTTTGCCATATGGTTTAGAAACATTATTAACCTTATGGTCTCAGATGTTGGTCTCAAGTGATCATCGTAGCTGTGCAATATAGAGTATCCCCCGTGGCCCATTAATTAGCTCAGAGGTTAGAGAAATAACTGAACTCTTATTAAAACAAAAGAACTGAGAATTGCCCAAATAATAGTAAAAAGAGAGATCTGGAAGGAATAAGAGGTAACTTCTGAAAGAATTGTAATGGGATCTAACAACTAGAGAACCATTAGAAAGAATCATGTTCTCTGCTAGGAAAACAAGTGGGAACAATTTTCCACTATTTGGCAAACAGTCATTAATTATACTGAAGGGAAAGGAAACAGAATAGACTTTTAAATTTATGTGGCTTATACTGTGGCAACTTAAGGTTATACTGTTTAAATATCTTTAAGAACTGGAAATTAATGAAATAGGGAAAAATTATTTGTGTCCAATGGTAAACTTGACAGCACAGAATGCTGAAGTCTCTGCTCAATTATCAAGAAGACTCACAGAAGAAAATATAAAAAGGGTTTTTTTGACATGTAAGAAGGTTTTTTTGACATGTAAATTTCTTGACAGGTAACTATTAGAGGGTTTGTATCTATATTATTAAGCTCTCTCCAGTTACTAATCTTTCCATTTTATACAAATACAAAAGTGATTCCTTTGCCTCATAAGGTACTACACTGTGTTCAAATATAGATAGGATCTCAAATACCATAGATATTGCTAAAAAGCCAAAATTTATTTTAGTTTGACTCTGTATTAAGAATAGAACTGAACTTCCACTCCAGGAAAAAAATCCATTAATAAAGAATGATAATTAATTATAGGAACAGTAATTTTTGCAACTGCATTGGAAAGCAACATTTAGTTTTAATGACACTTTAATATGTTGCCAAAGGTGAAGAAGAAACACTGTTAAGTAAGAAAGCATGGTTTTTTACTGAGTTATTCCAAATAGGCCTTCCTGCAAGCCTGCTAACTAAGGTATTCACTAAACTTTGTCTTTATCTATGAAGGTAAACATTATCCTAAATACTTGTAACTTTAGGACTTTACATAACAACTGCAAAAAGCCTTCCAAACACTCTAGAAAAACAAACCATACAACAGACACAATTTGAAGTAGGAATTCTTAAAACACCCACAAAACATTCCATACATTTCAAAGATTATACATGGAATTTATCTAGTACACATGCAAAAAATTCTACAGCTGAGTCACAAAAAACACCCATTTTCCACTCAGATCATGCTAGTATGCTTATCAGAAACATTTCCTTTAAATCACCAATGACTAGTTCAGATCTTTCTTTTAATTTTTATATCAGGTGATGTTATCTTTATGATTATATCATAGTAGTGTTGATAATGATGACAGTTTTATACTACATTTATAAAATGATCCAGGAAATAGTGATACCAGTGGCTAACCATCAATATTACCGCCTTACTGCATTTTAATGAGGATTATATCTAACATTTTACTTCTATTCAGATATCTCTGAGAATGTCTTCCCATTAACGTCACATACAGCAGTATGTTCAAATTTGATTGTGGGACATGGAAGAGCCTTTGTGGCTGCACATCTTCTTTTGCTAATCGGATTAACGATACACTTATCTCCATTTTTGTTAGTGTTGAAATAGCAGAAATGAACATAGTGAAAGCTTGGTACTTTGTAACTATGATATTCACCTGAAGCTCATTTCTCATAATCATTCACTGTAGTGACAAAGAATTTGAACAGATACTTCTTTGGAAAATGTCAAGCCAGCTTTTTTAAAGTATCTTGGTAGTCAACTTCATTTTTAGGTATTTAGGAGTAATAGAGTGTCCTGTCAGGTACCTATTTACTTTATTAGCTATGTAAATAGCATTTTCTATTGTTTAGTGCAGCAAAGCAGATCAGGAAGACAAAATGAGGAGAAACAGTTGAAAAGAGATGACGTGACTCTCCCAAATGTCAGTGAATGACTGAACTGGGAACTACACAAAAATGTTTTCACCTTGAACAAACTGCCTTGTGATTTTTTTCATGGTCATATTGATGATGTAGCCCTCTCAGCAATGCCCAGAAATTTCATAGGGCTGTTTTACCTGTTGTTTTTTACTGTTTTACCTCAGTTTGTAGTTGTAAGCTGTAGACCGGAACAGGATTAAGACCACAAGATGGTCACCAGGAGTAAGTAAACTGATTACATCACACTCCACGTTACTAGCTATACAGTTATTTGTTTTGATGAAGTGTAAGCACTTGAGACGTTTAAATTAGGACTCAAGGTTCCCAAAGCTGTTTCTGTAATCAATGGAGAGATAAAAATCCTTCCCATGGAAATTTAGACTAAGTGTCTGGCAGGTCATTAAACCCATCATTTGCCTTCTTGAGGTCCCTCTTTCTGATCCCTGAGCATAGATGTACCTGGAGTGGATAAGCTGTTACATTAACACCTGCAGCTGGAGGAATTAATCCAGCCCTCAAGCATCCATAACAGCTGTGTGCTGAGACCCTGAGGGTGGGACATGGAGTGGACAGGTAGCTGAAGTCTCCTACAGTATTTGGGTGCAGGAACTTCTTCCCATCTTTTTCCTACAGTGCAATAATTCATCAAGGTAACTCTAGCCAAAATACCAACAGAGTGTAAATTGAACATGGTGTATCTTCATCCAGGGAAGAAAATTCTTCCTATTTCACTGGTTTCCAGAAGATTTTCCTGTTTTACTGATTTCCCAATTTCCCAAAGAAGAGCTGTCCTCGATCTTGGCATTAGAGTTGTGCCTTCCCATTCAACTAAGAAATTATTAGGACAATAAACAAAAATTACCAGATTGTATTTGCTTTTAGTACTCCTGTGTTTTAGATACACAGCAGATTTAAGAATATGTTGCTCTTAAAGGAAGATATGCCTGCTGCTTCTTAGATCCCCAGTCTGCTGCAACAGGATATTTAAGCATGTGTTTTTATACAACCCAGCTGCAAGTACATCAGATATTCAAGAAGCTGGAAGTAAATCTGTGACAAATTATTTTCATTTGATAAGAACAACAGTGATTTTTAAAAGATTTTACAATTTGATTTTTCATTCTATGAATGTTTGAATATTGTAGAAGGACAACGCTGCTTGTATTGATCAGCTTCCAGTCTGTAAAATTTTGATAAATTTCTATCATTGAACATCAGCAATTTGTAATGACAATTAATGCAACTATTTGGAAGATCGATAAAAAAAATGAAATATTAGAACAGATCAAGTTTTGAAAGGAGACCTAATAATAGTCAGCTAGACCTGATATTTTATTCTACAAAAAAACCCCAAACAAACACACTCTTCTGATTCTCTGAACATAGAAAGATTTGAACAGATGAGTCATTCCTGTGTTGGTGTTTCCTTGCCTCTCTTTGAAGGCTTACTGCTTCTCTTTGTTTAGAAAATGATACTTAAATGACAGGTTTCTGTTTGACTTGTGATCGCAATTTAGGCTTTGGAACTTCACCTGAAGTCAAGAACCTTGCAAGAACCTAAATATTCATACCAATGCTTGGTATTTGGGAACTGTGATGATTTTTATACTGTATTTGAAGATATGATTTTGGCTGAAACTGAATTAAGAAACTGTTTGGTACAGAATAAATTTCATTTGAAGGAAAAAGCGAACAATCAAATAGCAAAAAAGCTCTTGTATAAGTATCTTGTATAAGCTTCAGTAAATATGAGATTATAATTAAACAATAAATATGATTTTAAATCTCTTAGCTGTTAAGAACTGGAAGGACACATATAATTCACGCAGCTAAGTTAACCAGTAAAAGTGAAGCGTCACTGAGGTCTTTCAAAATCTTTGAACTACATTAACAATTACTTTGAACTACGTTAACCACTACTTGAGTAAACAAAAATCATGTGGCTTGCTGCACCTTGCAAGAGATTTTTAGGGGGCTGGTTAGCTCAGTGGTTTGAGCGCGGTGCTGACAACAATGACAACACCGAGGTCGCGGGTTCGATTCACTCTCGGTCCCCATGTGTTGCCTGGTCTAGTCGAGAGGTGGCGTCCCTGCTCATGACAGGGAGGTTGGACTAGATGATCTCTGAGGTCCCTTCCAGCCCATGCCATTCTATGATTCTATGATTCTGTTGTCAGTCAATGAAAAGTTTGTTCCAAGATACATATATTAAATAGATACCATTTTCTGCTGTCTACATTTATACAGAACAGTGTGATCGATGGGACAGCGTATAGTTGGAGGCCTATATCTAGCGGAGTCCCTCAAGGGTCAGTACTGGAACCAGTACTACTCAATATATTCGTCACTGACCTGGATAAGGGATTAGAGAGCATTGTCAGCAAGTTTGCTGATGACACAAAGGAAAGTAGGAGCAGTGGCTGACACACCAGAAGGCTGTGCAGCCATTTAGAGAGACCTGGACAGGCTGGAGAGTTGGTTGGGGATAAACTTGATGAAATACAAGAAGGGGAAATGCAGTGTCTTGCATCTTGGAAAGAACAACTCCACATACCAGTATAGATTGGGGACTGACCCGCTGGAGAGCACCATAAGGGAGAGGGACCTGGGGGTCCTGGTGGACAGCAGAATGCCCATGAGCCAGCAATGTGCCCTCATGGCCAAGAAGGCCAATGGCTTCCTGGGGTGTATTAGAAGGGGTGTAGCCAGTAGGTCGAGAGAGGTCCTCCTGCCCCTCTACTCTGCCCTGGAATATTGTGTCCAGTTCTGGGGCCCTCAGCTCAAGAGAAACAGGGAACTGCTTGAGAAAGTTCAATGCAGAGCCACAAAGATGATGAAGGGAGTGGAACATCTCCCTTCCGAGGAAAGGCTGAAGGAGCTGGGTCTCTTTAGCTTGGAGAAGAGGAGGCTGAGGGGTGACCTCATTCATGTTTATAAATATGTCAAGGGGGAGTGTCAGGAGGGCAGAATCAGGCTCTTCTCAGTGATGGGACAAGGGGTAACTGATGCAAGCTAGAGCATAGGATGTTTCACAAAAACATTAGGAAAAGGTTTTTTGACTGTGAGGGTGACAGAACACTGGAACAGGGAAGTTGTGGGGTCTCCTTCTCTGGGGACATTCAAAACTTGTCTGGACGCGTTCCTGTGTGACCTACTCCAGGTGATTGCTTTAGTGGGAGGTTTGGACTAGATAATCTTTTGAGGTCCCTTCCAACCCTTAACCTTCTATGATTCTGTGATTCTGTAACAGAACACGTCAAACGTAACCATATAATTAGTTAAACGCAAATACGTATGAACTTGATCCAAGGAGTAAACTTTTCAAGTGTTTGCACAACAAATCAACACCTACCTCCAAACTGGCTTGAGCCCCTTGAGAAAACACTCCCCTTTAACATTTTATTATTTTCTCCAAAATCTCCTGTAAAGTTTGTTTCATAACCATCACAAAACCCTCAATTGAACCAACAGCTGCTGCAATCTGAATTCTCTATATACTCTAATGGAAATTTACCACTGGTGGCAATGAACAATAACATTTTTCCAATGGCAAAAGTGAGGAGGGAGGATTGCAGCACTGGTAGGCAGAGAAGACCAGAGACCTTCAATCAGCAGTAGCATACACATTCTCAGCTCTTTGAAGGCTCTTACAAATTGTAGAAATTTGGCACTGAGGACTTGGCTTTAAGGACTTGGCATTAGATGTATGCTGTCAACTATGAAAGCTGTAGGCATATGGTAAGCACTCAAATATCTGATGCTTAAGGGTATGGGAAAAAACTATGCAGAACTGGTAGCAGATGTTCCGTCAGGATGCATATGTATTTAGGTCCTATGGAAAGTCCCACAGCTTTAATGACAACTACTAACATTTAAGCCACGTGATTTTCCATAAATTCTCTGTCACCTGTAGAGCTTTCTGTGCAATCCAGCCTTTCCTCAACATCTCAAGACATTTTTGTCCTTTCTTTATAGTTAGACAGCTATAGAAAAGGTTATAATGCAGATCTAATTCTCTAACCATTTAAAATCATAGAATCATAGAATGGCCTAGGTTGGAAGGGACCTTAGAGATCATTTAATCCAACCTCCCCATCATGGGCAGGGACGCCATCTCTGGACTAGACCAGGCATCACATGGTTCTCATTAAAAGAGTTGGTTGAGGCAATTAAAATAGTCCATTTATATATATTTTTCTGTAAAATTTAAAATTAGTGACAAGGATTTGTAAAAAGACATTGGGAAGTTTAGAGAATATGGTTGGGTTTTAGGGTAAAATACTTCCAGTTGGAAAAATAACATCCCATAAAGGAATAAAATTACTTCAAAATAATCCAGTATTACTGTTCTCACTGTTTCAGAAATGTAGATATAATCAATCCTGTTTAAATCATTTTGGACTTCTGTTGCAGTATATGTGATCTCTTTTACTCAATCACTGGTCTAAACAAATTATTTTTTTCTTTTTCTTTTCTTTTTTCCTTTTCTTTTCTTTTCTTTTCTTTTCTTTTCTTTTCTTTTCTTTTCTTTTCTTTTCTTTTCTTTTCTTTTCTTTTCTTTTCTTTTCTTTTCTTTTCTTTTCTTTTTACTAAAGAAAATGTTCTACATACACGATACATTCTTATTATCATCGTTTCTTCATAGCCCTTTTAAACTGTTGTTTTTCCTGGACAATCTCTTCTAGATAGAAGAACTTATTTGAAAGGAGGTTAAGGATAACAAGGATTGAAACACAACAAGAAGTGATCTATTTGTGCATGACTGGCAGGTCAATGATATTTTTTGGGACCTAATCCTGCAATTTCTATGCAGATGACCTATTGCAATGAGTTCCTTGGAAATTTTGTCTAAAAGTAGTCCAATCATTTTTTTAATGTCATTTTATCTTTCCTTAATTTAGTAGGTTATGTTATGCAATTATTACTAGATATCCTTAAAAAATGGAAAATTTATTCAACTAAGTAGTTTCACAGAGATTTCAGTGTCTTTGTACTGACATCATAATAACTTAGCAACAAGGTAAGTCTAAGCCACAAAAGTTAGCTCTCTTCAAGTTATCCATTATCAAGAGTTGTTTGATTTGTGTGTTTTTTTGTTTGGTTGGTTTTTTTGTTTGATTGGTTGATTTTTTCTGGATCTGTATTTCCTCTTTTTCTCATGTATTTTCTCAAATAGTTGCCTATTTTCTTCCAAGACTGACTTTTTCTCCTACTTTCCTGCAAACGTTGCAAACCAGTGTTTCACAAAGTTCTTTTCATTCCTCATTGTGGTCCACAACATAACTTTTTCTATGACTCTTGCTCTAGGACTTTGCCATCTTTATAAATCTTAATCACATGATTAATTAAATCACATATAGGGTATGATCTGACCCTCATAACATATACTGTGGCATAGTCTTAGCTCTATTGCACATGTAGTGTTGAGCAGCGCATACAGAGCTGGTGAAAACCAAGAAGACTAAAGAGTTGGTATATACTTAAAAAAAAAGATAAATTAAAGAACTATGGTAATTTCTAGTGATGTAAGGGAAATCATTACACTGTCACTGGATAACACAAAATTTATTGAAATAGTGGAAAGATTATCGATTTGCATTAAAATATTACTTATAATATCAATATGAAAAACTCTTTGTGATGTTTTAAAGAACAAGGAATATCTCTAAAACCTGAATTATTTTTTAATGTAATTACTATGTTGAATATATTTTGTATGAATTAGGCTTGATTTTGTATTTTCAATGAATATCCAAAAGTTATCAAGACTAAAATGAAAGACTGCTATATTACCACGTTTTCCATTTGAAGATTAACAGAGTAAGTGACTGGTTGCTGATCATGACAATAAATTATCTTTTTCAGTCTTTTCAGTTGTTCTAAAGTTATTAGGATTTAGTAAAAAAAAAAAAAGAAAAGATTACTTCTTTTAAAAACAGTAATACAATGTGTGAAATGAGAGATTGCAAAAATTTACAGCTTGTGGGAGAAATAAATCCAAATTCTTGTCTTCCAATGTGCTATTTCTCTTACACTTTGATCAGAAAACTGTAGAAATAGATTAGATGTGAAGGCTTTTATTTGGCAAAAATATGTACAATTATTTACTTTTCCCTTGCATCAATTGTGAGCTAAATCTTACTCTGTCCAGCACATGTACATTTATTCTTTGTCTGAACATAATACTCATGAAACATTTTAAAATGACGAAGAGACTGAAAGGAAACAACGTCCCAATATTTCCTGACAAAAATGTTTGTAATTCAGCTTTGAGGTGCTAACACGCATTCTGCGACATGTAGTGTGTGCTAGACAGCAGGTGTCTTGCTGCTTCTTCATTGGCTGCATTTTATTTTGCCTGATGAGAATCCACAGAACTTATACCTGAAGATGATGATCCTGTTCCTCCATGCAACAGAACTTCGTGTCTTTTCCAAAATTAGATACTTAAAAGATAAATAACAGGAAACACCTCAAAACCCAAACAAACAAACAAAAAAATAATAACCACCATATGGTATGTAGCTGTTTTTTTTGTTTAGCTTTGTTGTTGTTATTATTGTGGGTTGTTGGGGGTTTTTTGATTTTTTTTTTTTCCTGTAGACACACATCAGGATCGAACCCTTACACTTCATCAATACTTAAAGTTCTAACATTTATGGACCTGACTGGCCACTGTAAGAAAGAAAGTAATGCTCAAGACAAAAAGGGAATAATTTCTTCACCAGGATAAAAATATCATTCTGTAGTTCCTCTGACTAAGATATATTTTTTTTTAAATAAGCAAGAGAACCTGTAGCATTTTTACTACTCTTCATTCCTCATCCTTTAAGATATTTTCTTTTATGTTAGTACAATGGAATCAGATTGTAGACTCTTTGCTTAAAATATGGCTCTGACAAAATGAGGAAGCAATGCTATAACTGTTTCAGTTTGACAGAAATAAGATGGTATCTTAGTGTATCCATTTAATGCCTAAGTAATGGAATTTTCATCTTTAAAATCATGAGTGGCAAGAAGAAGGTGAATACTGATTAATTTTCACTTTCTCTTCCACTAAGAAAACTAGGAAACTTCAAACCTACTGAAAGAAAAGGGGAACAAACAAGTAAATACAAGTGCTGCCTCTTAAATAAAAATTATGAAGGACCTAAGCTATGAAACTTCTTGCTGCAGCTTGTTGATGGTAAATTCTGCATGAATATAATGCAAGGCTGAGGAAATTCCTGGAAGCAAAAGTCATCAGGGACATAATTTTCATCCCAGCAAGACCAAGAATCAAACTACTGAAAATATTATGGGATTGTACAATTTTATTTTTTCTCTCATGATTTTTTTAGACATTCACATCTAGACTCTATTGAAAACAATTTACTGGGCTAACTAGACTTTTGACCAGATGTAATACATCTTACACGCTTTAACAAGTTTCTCAATGAGTAGAAAATGCATTGGTAAAACTTCTCTCAAATTATACAATTAAATAATTTTAATCAAAAGTTGTAGCAAATATTTTTCAGTAAAAATTAGATAGTAGACCTGGCTTCAGCCTGTGAAACGTAAAAAGATCTTTAAAAAAAAAATCATAATGAAAAACTAGAAAACTGATAATTCCACTGTGGCAAATTTATAAAAGCTAAAATTTGACCTGAAATCAAAAAAGATCTTGAAAATATAGGAGTAAAACATGGAGTAGAATTGAAAGATTGCTTTAGGAGAGAATTCTGTTCCATATTTCAGATTCTTATCTGTTTCAGTATTTTATCTTTTTTGCTGTATCCTCTCATGTTAGTCTCTCCTTTAAAGTTTTGAGTTAAACAAATTCAATACATTCCCATTGCAGTCACACCTTTGTCTTTCAGTAGTCCTCATTCCAGTTTGTCTGTAACTCATTGTCAAGGTCTGACCGAGATTCCTTTGGTCTTCCTCTGTGAGGCCAATTTCATTGCTCCAGTGTGAACAGCTAAAAAGTCTGAGAAGTGTGGTCCTGACAAGTGATTAAAAAATAATTGCAGTCTCCAACTAAGGGATTCTCAGTAATTTGCATTGTCTTTCAGAGAAGCTTTTCAATACCCCTAGGACAACTGATCGTTTGTAGGTTTTTATTTATTCATTTCTTGCTTTTTCCACTTCTCGATCTCTCCAGTAATTTAGCATTAGGCAGGGCTAGATATCTGAAGAGAACTATTTTTTCGTATTTGTCTTACTGATTTCTGGTTATTATTTTCTCTCAGTGGTTATCAAAATCCATGTTTTCTTCCATCCAAAGAGCCTCATACTAGCTCGTCTCTGTTAGTGACACAGCACCTTGCAGCCAGAGGGCCCTCTGTACATAATTTAGGCATCCAGGATTTCTCTAGTTCACCTTCCCTCTTCAACCAGCAGCTGCAGCTGTAAAACTGTGATTCTCCTCCATGGACACAGAGCATATTACCTGCATTAGACCTTCCACAGAATTTCCATAAATATTAAATCCAAACTTTTGACTATAGAAACACAACCTTTAGTAAATTTCCTTAAAAATGGAAAATAGCAAAGACTTTTCATCCCTGAATTTTTGGCAAGGATGTAAGTATCAAAATCACTGTCACTCATGTGCACTGGGTAGGAGACCTGGCTTGTGCGCAAAGGAATTAAAAAGATGTATTTGCTATCTGATGCCTCACCCAGGTCTTTGTAGCAGCAGTAGGTTTTTATCCTGGGGTGGACCACACAAGATTCACAACAAAATTTCCCTATTGCATAACAATTTCTTCTTTCAGTAGGAAGCCAAAGACTAAATGAAACTCTGTTTTAGATTAAATGACTCTTAATAAGCTAAAGCTTTGTGAATGATTTCCTTGTTGGCCAGGACTTTGTACCTCTGCAGTTTAGGATTAGTCTGGAGGGAAACTGAAAGGAGTGTAGCGATGTGATCTATATAATGAACAATAGGGAGAGAATCATAATGTCATAGAATATCTCAAGTTGGAAAAAAGAAAAAGGAAGTTAAATATTTAGTCTGTTATAAACGCTATGAGTATAAGTAATGAACCAACACATATTTTTCAGCTAGTTACTTTTCTGACTGTTTTGGTGTTTGTAGATATACTTAACTCCTCTGGGATCAGTTAGTCATCTCTGGCACCCTTCAAACATTAATGAATGTATCCTTAAAACGGACCTTGAAGTTTAGAGGTAAGTGTTAAGACACAAAACAGAAGTAATATATACAGAGTCAGGAAATCTGCGGCAGAGCTGAAAGCTGAAGAAAGATCTTTTTTTTTTTTATTATTTTTTCTCTATTTTGGCCACAGGGGATCAATTTTAATCATAACAAAATTAAGCAAAGCTATTTAAAATGTTTATAAATCATTAATATTTTAATCAGAGGATTTAATAAGGTTATGTTGAATAAGCATTTAATTTAGTGTAGCCATCCATTATGCACCACATACTTTAACTGACCATTATATCCTCTACCTATTATACTTTGTCACAGGCCACGATTCACACCACTGCAGGTGTGGGCAGCATCCCTGAAATTGTCAGAGCTGATCCCAGTAATGGCGTCAGCCGGATCCTGACCTGCATGAAGTTTTCTCTTCTACTTTGTGAAGCAGAGAAGGATGAAAATGTGTCTTCAGGAAGACATTGGGGATTCCTTCTGTGCAGTACAAAGTCATCATAGACAGATCTGTCGTTCTCCTTTCCCAATGAAAAGGAAATTTCTAACAGAAGGAATAAGACGTGGTGGCTGAACAGATCTCAAGGGTCTCCAGGTTTGTCAGGTGAAACTGGCAGTTAGGCACTCTTTGTTCTACTTCAGTTATCTCAATTGAGGAGTAAAACTTCTATGTGCTCAACAATGGCAACAGAACTGTCAGTCATTAGCGAGATTAGAGAAACCAAACTTGTCCACTGCAGATCACGAAGATGTAGGGCATGTTGCAATAGGCAGTTAGCAAGACAGATACCTAAAGACACTCAGGAAATAAGTGCAAGTTACATGATACACGGTCTAAAAGTTCATATATTGAAATTGTCTTGCACTGCATAAATAAGCGCTAAAAATTCCTAAATGCTAGGGGTTTAACAGTAACATCAACATGGCATCATCTTTGCCTTGTAGATGGACGGAGAGGTGGAGAGAAATCAAATGTCCCTAGGGAAGTGACTTCCAAGGATCGAGATACAGGACTGGTTTGCTCTGGGCTGGATGTAGCCTGACGTTGTGGTTTAATCCAGCCAGCACCTCAGACCTGCAGAGCCAGTTGCTTGCTCACTCATGCAGGATGGCGGAGAGAATTGAAAGAGTAGAAGTGAGAAAACTCATGGATTGAGTTTAAAAGGCAAAGTAAAAGCCATGAACACAAGCAAAGCAAAATGTGGAATTCGTTCACAACTTCCCATAGGCAGGCAGGTGTTCAGCCATCTCCAGGAAAGCAGGGCCCCATCACATGCAACGGTTACTTGGGAAGCCAAATGCTATCACTTTGAACATCCCTCCCCTCGTTTCTTCTATTCTCAGCTTTATATGCTGAGCATGATGTCATATGCTGTGGAATATCCCTTTGATCAATTTGAGGTCAACTGTCCAGGCTGTGTCCTGATCAATTTGAGGTCAACTGTCCAGGCTGTGTCCCCTCTCAAATCCTTGTGCACCCCCAGCCCACTCACTGGTGGGGTGAGGTGAGAAGCAGAAAAGGCCCTGGCTATATGTAAGCCCTGCTCAGAAGAATGAAAACACACTTCTGTTATCAGCACTGTTTCAAGAAAATATCCAAATCATAACACCATATTAACCTCTATGAAGAAGGCAAACTCCATCTCAGCCAAACCCAGTACACCTGGATAAAGAAGTTTTGACCTGTACAGATTCCTTGGAAAGAAAAATTGGATAAAAGATTCTTCATTCTGCAGAGTCCTTAATGCAGAGAACTATGTAAAGGAAGGTGAAGGGTGGGACACATTGCTGATATACAAGCAGAAAACTTCCATACATTTTCTTCTTTATGAGAAGCCCTAGGGAACCTCTAGAATTAGAATCTTTTTGAGAGATAATTTTTTTTCTCATAGAAGGAAATTTACTGATCTCGCACACTAAACATGAGCTCTGCACAGTCACCGTATCCTGAGGGAGGTAGCCTTGAGCTGCTCGGCTTACAGTGTGTGCATAAACATGCAGGCACAGAGGCTCCTAAGTCACACTGTTGACTTACTCATCTTACCATTAAGTTGACTGCTGTCCTTAGGCCATTAAGACAACTTATTTATTTTGTTAAAATAAGACTTGGTTCTATGTCTTGGCCCGCTTATCCCTGATAGGGGTTAGGGTCAATGTGATTCGTTTTGATCGCAAAGGTGAAATTAAGACACAAACGGTGTCAGATGTCACAAAAGTAAAACCCTTTATTGACTAACAACCACTGGAGAGCGATAGGAAAGAGAGATAAGGAAAAGGAAAAGCGAAGCAGTAAAAGTTCAAGATAGCAAGAAGTATAGCTATCACCACAGATCCAGCGACGTCTCTCAGGTCCACCTGTTTTGATTCAGTGGGGAAGATCTCCAAAGAATAGCTGTGCACGGTGGCATTAGTGTTCCAAGAGCCGCTTTGCCCATTCTCCGCCTGGTTAGCGCATGCGTATGAGGGTCATTAGGAGCGATCTTCATCCCCCTCAGCGTCGCCTCCATCAGTGGAGCATGCATAAGTGCCCAGAGAGCTCATTTTCGCCTTGCAGGGCACCCACCCTATCAGCAGTTACACCTGGTGGGCTTGCAAACTGGTGGACTTGCAAGACAGCCACTGTATCAGGTCCAGAAGTTGTTGTTCAGGACTTCGAGCCGCGTGGCTTATTTGGGCTGGGCCCTTAAGTTGTATCAGTAGTCAAGTCAAGTCCTGTGGCTTATCTGGGCTGGGCTCTGAAGTTGTTGTTTGGAACTTATCAGTGGTCCAAGCTTGCAAACAGCAGCCTTGAAGTTTCTTCGCGGGCAATTTCAACACAGTCTTTTTTTCAGCAAGGTTGAGACAAACGTTTTTAACACAGTCTCTTACACATTCTATTCACTTAATTAAAACTTTACTACATATATCTTGATCTGTGTAGCTGATGCACGTAGGGTGTTGCCTGTGAACCTAGTCTTAAGAAGTTATTCTGTCTTTTCTACTCTTTTCTTGGTTTTTACCTACACTTTAGTGATTAATAAAAGATCCAGAATGAAGTTAGAATGTAGAAGCTATCACGTAATTCAACAGATCTTCTTTCTTCTATAATTTTTGGTCTTTTCTTGCTGTCAGTCATTTCTTAATGTCTTGGTAGTTTCTGTATCTTATTAACTAAACACTGTAACTATTATTGGAATCAGTTTTCAAATTTTATTTCATGAAATAAGAGAGTATGCAGGCACAATAAATATAAGTTTCATCTCATCTTATGTCAAAAAAACTTCTATCCATTTCAAATAATAGATGTATTCAGCCAGCTAAAAAGCATGCTGCAGTAACATAATGTATCACCTTTCTAATGAAACACAGACTGGAATGTATGTATCTGTTCGTTGTCTTCACAATTTCACAGTTGTTGAGAAACAGCACTTCTCTTTTAGTTCCCAATCATAGACTCTTGCAGAATATTTCCCAAACTATAGAATCAAATGTTTTCGTCTGTTCTTGCAATGAATGAAAATAGCTGGTTTTGATTATACCACTTTCCTTTTGATCCAAAGATTCAAAACTAGAAAACGCTTTCAGATTGAAGGGCAGAAGAGAGTACATTCTTTCTAATTATTTGTTTTATAACTCAGGCTAGTTGGTGAAATCAATCAGTCCTTTTAAAAATTGTTTTGGAATAGTTCTATGCCTGTGAAAATCAAGGCTTAAACAGCAGCCCAGGAGCTAATGTAACAAAGCATGAGCTTCTTAACATGAAGAAGAGCTTTCACAGAGGTTCTTTAACTCAAAATCAAAATGTCTGAATTTGGATAAGTCATATGATCTGACGTAAAAAACGACATTTCTTCTTCATAGGGATGGAACATCTACCCTATGAGCGAGTTGAAGTTGTTCAACTTGAAGAAGAGAAGGATCCAGGGAGACCTTATTGCAGCTTTTTAATAGTTAAGGGGGACCTATAAGAAAGATGGCGACAGACTTTTTAGAAGGGCATATTGTAATGGGACAAATGATGATGGTTTTAAACTAAAAGAGGTGAAAACCAAGCGAGATTTAAGGACCATTAAAGGAAAGAACTCAGTTGAGGGGATGGATTAGAAGTATTCCTGGTTTGGAGTTTCTTAACAAAGGAAAATAATAGTAGACTACTTCTCAATTACATTTTTTATTTAAAAATAGCATATTTAAACTTTATTAATTAGGCAACTGACTCAAAATTCCTATGAAGTAGAGACCCAAAGAGAACAGTGTCTGTGCACAGTCAGTTCTAGTAGCTGGTACTTATCTTCAAGGACTTCATTCATTCCAAAATAGTACAAAGCAAGTTTTAGAATTTCCTGGATTTTCTGTCCTAGTTTCCCAAATGCTGGACTTCCAGGCCAACAGATGGTATCATATTTGACATCTAAACACAAAGAAACATAAAAAATCTTTGGTTTAAGCAAATATCCACTTGTAATAATTTAAAAAATCCTCTGTCCTCATCATAAAAAAAATATTTTTTTAGATGAATTTTGGTCCTCATAGAATCATAGAATACATTAGGTTGTAAGGGATCTTTAAAGGTCACCTGGTCCAACCTTCTGGCACTAGGCAGGGACATCTTTAACTGGATTTGGTTGCTCAAAGGTCCATCAAGTCTGACCTTGAATATCTGCAGGGATGGGGCCTCTGCCACCTCTCTGGGCAACCTGTTCCAGTGTTTCACCACCCTCCTAGTAAAAAACGTCTTCCTAATGTCCAATCTAAGCTTACCCATTGCTCCTCATCCTATTGCTAAATGCCCTTGTAAACAGTCCCTCCTGAGCTTTCCTGTAGCCACCTTCACGTACTAGAAGGCTGCTACAAGGTCTTCTTGGAGCCTTTTCTTCTCCAGGCTGAACAACCCCAACTCCCTCAGGCTTCACAGGAGAGGTGCTCCAGCCCTCTGATAATTTTTGTGGTCTCCTCTGGACCTGCTCCAACAGGTCCACGTCATTTCTGTGTTGAGGGCTCCAGAGATGGATGCAGTACTCTAGGTGAGGTCTCACCAGAGCATGGCAGAGAGGTAGAGTCGTCTCTCTCGACCTGCTGACCACACTTCTTTTCATGCAGCCCAGGATGCAATTGGCCTTCTGGTCTCCAAGCATGCGGTGTTGGCTCATGTCCAGCTTTTTGTCTACCAATACCTCCAAGTCCTTTTCTGCGTGGCTGTTTTCTATCATATCAGCCCCCAGCCTGTATTGATAATGAGCATTGCCTTGACCCAGGTGCATGACCTTGTACTTGGCCTTGTTGAAACTCCTGAGGTTCACACAAGCCCACTTTTCCAGCTTGTTCAGGTCCGTCTGGATGACATTCAATCCCTCTGGCATGTCAACCATACCACTCACCCTCTGCAAATTTCCTGAGTGTTCACTCCATCCCACTGTATATGTCATTGATGAAGATATTAAACAGCATTGGTCTCAGCACGGACCTCTGATGGACACCACTTGTAACCCATCTCCATCTGGACATTGAGCCATTGAACATTAACCTCAGTGTGTGGCCATCAAAATGGTTCCTTATCACCAAAGTCTATGCAGCAAATCCTTATGTCTCCAACTTAGAGAGAAGGATGTTGTGGGAGACTGCGTCAAAGGCCTCCCAGAACTCCAGGTAGATGACATCCATTGCTCTTCCATTGTTCACTGATGTGGTCACTCCATCATGGAAAGGAGGATCTATTCCATGTTCTCACGACACATGCCAATGGTGTTCTACTTTTAAATCATTCATTGGACTTTAGAATCAATAAGAATAAGCTCTATCTCCTTCAACAGTACTATATATATGGGATTTTTTTTATCTGACTTCTTGAGTATCTCTATTATCATTTTTGTAGTGCCCTTGTATTTTAATGTAACTGAATAGAAATGAATCCTACCTGCCTGAAGGAAAAACAAGGTTAACAGGATAATAATACATATCCTCTACATAAGTCATTATAGGTGGTAATTGATATTTTCTGTTACAGGAAAGAAGGAAAAATTGTTGTCCTAAGGGACAACTGAGTGCTAACTTTTTAAGGAACCTGATAATAATTACAAATCAAGTGCTGTGGACGCAGGTGCTAATCCATTTTATGTTTCTGAATCCAATATCTCACTCATAGACTTCATGGGGAACCTTATGCATATTCTTGATATATTTTTTTTAATTAAAACCTTTTGTAGTTGGCCATTTCAGTTTCTAGAGCTACCATTTAGCAGATGTGTCTTCTAAATACTTTACATACTGAAATGCAGTGTGGTGCTTTGAAATACAATTTCAGAATTTTTTTTGGTGAGAAATAACATATATTTCATTATCAGTGTGGTTGTCAGTTCAAAAGTGTTCCTACTTTAAATTTGTTGGGGTTTTCCCTCTGATAACTTTTTTTTTTTAGTAGATGGGAAGAACACTTAAGAATTGTTTCTTATGGTTGCTTGGAATAAAATACTTCCATAGATTTAAAGGAAGGAAGACAGTCCAGCAATGTTTATTTCATTATTTTTAACCCAGGAAACATTTTCTGCTGTATATTTTCTACCTTACAGAAATAATTTCCATCTATCATTAGTCTCTTACAGAAAGATGAATGAATCTGCAACTGTTAAACACTTTTAAAGAGATCAGCTCTCATCAGAGGTCAATTGTAAGTCAAAATGGACATTTTTTTAAGCAATTGAATAGGGGAATATTCCATTATAGTTGTCAAGAAGAGATGTGACTAATATCACAAAAGTTGGGGGCTAATCCACTGAGAAGTCATTTATGGATCATACTTAAATTACCTCAGACACTTTTAAAAAGTGAATTCCCTCATAGATCTCGGCTGTTTTACAGGAGTTGCAACTACATGTGCAAGCAGACTTCCCTTGCTCTGTGTTAGCATTTAAATTACTGAACTAGACTTTTCCTTAAAAATAGAAGAAAGGCCTTGTTAATTAATTAAAAATATTCTCTCCCAAAATATATCAGTTTAGTAAGACTAATATTTTTATAAAAAGCCACTTACTTTTTCCTAGAAGATCTTCTAAATTAAAAAGTAACTTCTTTAAAATGAATACCTGAAACGGCAGAATTCTGAGTGTTAATATGACAAACAAATGCTGATATAAGAAAGACTATTTAGTTTTTCATAGACATACATATATTTAATAAAAATACTTTGAAGAATCTATTTTGAGGGAAAAAGTTGAGTTATATATAGTCTTACCAAATGGAAACTACCAGAAGATCCAATTAAATAAACAGTTGACAAAAATGTAATGAATTTAAACTTCCATTTGAAAACAAAATCTCATGGTTTAAGGGGAAAAAACACATGTTTGTGTCTGGAAGGTGCTATCGGAAAATAGCAGCATAGTAAAAATTTCAGGACCAAGATCATAGAATCATAGAATGACATAGGCTGGAAGGGACCTTAGAGATCATTTAGTCCAACCTCCCTGTCATGGGCAGGGACACCACCTCTCGACTAGACCTGGCAACATATGGAGACCGAGCGGGAATCGAACCTGCTACCTCGGTGTTGGTCCTTGTTGCCAGCACCGCCCTCAAATGTACTTCCATTACTTACATGGAAGTTTTTGTGGGAAGAATGTAATTACCCAAACCAGATTATGGCCAAAATAAAATAAACTCATCTTGATACATTATTATAGTGTTTTCAGGAAAAAAACAGTGGGATCCAATAAATAAATGTAGATATATTTTTTATAGATGTATGATCTAGTCACCATTGTTCAGTTTATAAACAGTAGACCTACATAGACATGTAATTTTAATAATAAAACATGAAACTATATTAATTAAATCCAAGGTATCTATCCAAAGTAATGATAACCAGTCTGAGTAGAGATGATGGAGTTTTCTGGTTGCTTTTCTGCAGTCTAATCAGGAAGAGAAAGAGGCATTTCCTTTCCTCCTACAACCTTTGCAAATCTGCCTTATTAAAAAGTACTCAGACAAAAGGCTTAATGGAGGAGGATTTAACTCTCAGAGAATATCCTGCATAATGTAAAGACACTGGAAATTATTGGGTTTGACCTGAGCAAAAAAGAAAATGTCTCTCTTAATTGCTACAGTAGTGCCCAGCCAGGCAGATGCATGTTGATAGTTCATGTTTGAAATACGTATTTTCAGGAATATCTCAGAATTTCCATTTGGGAAAATAGAGAAAACTATTTGCTTATACTTTGTGTATTGCTCTAATGTTTTAGCACTTTAAAATGTTTCCTGACTCTATCTAGAGTCACAAAATTTGAGGTTAAGTGCTAGAAAGACAAATAAATTGAGTAAAATGCTTATGAAATAACAGCTCTGTATATTTGATTTGGAAAGGACAGGAAAGTGTCTATTTTCCCTTTAGGGAGTTTTCCAACAGCTAACTTTCTAACTATACTAATATTTGTGACTGTTTGAAACCATACAGCTGGCATTTTTTCGCCTTTGAACTGTATTATCAAAACATAAGCAGGACTTTGTGATCCCTCGTCTATTTTCATCTTTAATCTCAAAATGTGTCATAATGATGTCAGTAATTGTTCTGATGTCCAGAGTATCACGATGCTTTATATTAGGTACACTGAGTAAAATATGTTTTGAAGACTCCTTGTTTATGACAGTTTCTAGCCCTCGTTCCTAGTCATATAATCAAAGGTTGGAAAAGGCCTTTGGAGATCATCAGGTCAGCCTCAACACTCAGAGCAAGGCTAATTTTGAACTAAATAGCTCAAGGTAGCAATAAGATGTCCTCTCTGCTTGCTCTTCCTAAAGACAAACAAGTATAGCTCTCTGAGCTTCTGTTAACATGTCACATGCTCCATTCCCCTGATCACCCTGATGGTCTTCCCATAAGCTCGCTCAAGTGTAAGCAAGGAGAAAATAAGTGAAAGATTAACTTACTGCTTTCACTGTTTCATAAATGTAAACTCATTGGGGAAGATTTCTTCATTGCATAGGTTATAATTCCAATATATTTGCTTTCTTTCCCTTGGAGATTTCAGTGCTTCCATGAGATAGGAAGCCAAGTGAATAAGCGGTTACGATGCTGGTTTGGGTGAGATTTCTCTCTGCTGCTCTGAACAAAAATGTGTTTCCTTACATGTTCCTTTTTGTGATTCCATGTATTTCTTGTACTTTCTCACTTAGGCTGCAACTCCTTGGCATCAGGACTGGTTCATTCTGTCTCAGCAACCTCTAGTATAACAAAGCCATGCTCTGGCAATACTGATCTTGATGTTGTGGCATTGCTTTCCCTCCACCTCGTACCTTATTGCGGACGTAGAATAAGTAATACCTCAGAAATGTGTCCCCTGAGCCACAGTGTCTCCTCAAGCTCTCCTGGCTTCCATGCCACACATTCCAAGTGCCTTAACATACTCCCCAGCCTAAGCATACAATTAATAAAAGTCCACAATTCCTGCTATGAGCAATTACTGAACC
>NW_009728900.1:126839-152937 GCF_000703405.1 Apaloderma vittatum | reverse complement strand
TATGCTCTGTTCAGCTGGAGTACCCCACTCAGAGTTCATTAAGACTTGGCTCTGTTATCATCTGTTTCCCAGCCAGGAACTATGGGAGTTATGACACAGGAGGAAAACTAGAAAAGCAGAACTGACATTGATTTCCATGTGTGCATGATCCTGTTCCAAACACTAGCAACATAGCAACAAGAGCTGAATTTTTTTTTCCTCTTTTTTCCATGATTATGTAGCCCTATTCATCTTTTTTTTCAAGACTATGCTTTAAATTGTATGCTTCATTCTGGGCATTGTGCTTATATCTAAAATAGAGGATGAGTTCTCAATACCTTGTTCACAGTACTCACTTCCAAATCTATTATGCCTATGACAATTAAACTCTGATGTAGCATCTGATTTTGATGGACTTTCTGCTTTTATTCACTAATGCCGTGGGTCTGACCAGGTCATAATGTGTGACTTCATTTGATATGAAATGATATAGCTTAATCGGTATATTTTGCACCTGAACCTCAACATCTCCATTTTCAGTCTTTACAACACAATTGTGCAACTTTCCTCAGTAACATCAATCAAGAGTAAGCTGATTTTTAGAGATTAATTTTATTTCCTCTCAGGTTCCCTTTTCATGTCAGTACATTATTATCCTCTCCTAACCTTCACAGTGGAGCAGAGCTACCAAGTTATGTATGAGCATTAAGACATGTAACATGATAATAACCAAGTCTCAGCGAAATTTTTGGATATCCCACTCCCTGGACACTTATGTACTCAGGTCTCATTAGCCAGTGTGTGAGGCTACTGTGCATTACAGAGAAGAATTTCCAAGTAGCTCCATGATCAAGAAGCTGAACAGTCAGAAATTATAAAGAAGCATATGGTGGTTTAACATTTACCCTTCTGACAATTTGGCAGGTACCTGTCTCAGCTCAGAATCCAAAGCTATGAAAAGTCTCAAAGCTTTCTTTTTTTTCAAGAAGATAAAACTGCAGTTCAAATCCTTGACAAGATAAAATCTTTTTCTTATACTGGGTGTTTAGAGAATGTTCTGACAGTGAAAGTGAGGTTGAAAACCTTTATTAAAAGGGAAAATTCTCCCACATATGTAATTTTATCACCCAAGTACATTATCACGACTAAGCAGCTTTTACCGTGGAAAAGAGACAGGATGAATCAGAACAAGAACCTAGTTACATATTGACCCAGTTACTTTGGAATCTGCTTGAAAGAAAAATCAAACTCCTGAAAGAAGAAACCCTAACCATGAATGCTCTATCAAATCACACTCAGGTGAAGCGATTTCTAGTACAAAATTTTAGTCCTTTTCCCTCAGATACAAAGTTTGACTCTTTCAGAATAAAGCAATTCAATCGAAGCCCGAGGTATCAATCATGATGTTTTGGCCAATCCAAACCCTTTTGCCAGAGCCAGCCTTACTGTTCACCACACTCCCTCAGCCAAACTTCTAGGTGACTTTTATGAGGACCAGGTGATCTTCACTCTATTATTTGCTCCCCCATCTCACACATACAATTGGGAGGCAGCTGATTAGTTGCAGATGGAGATGGTTTAAATTTGAAGAATTTTAAGAACTACCAACCTTTTGTAGTACCTAACGCCAGATTTCAATAATATGCCAGGGCTCTGATCATTTATTTCATCTCCAGATGTGCACATATTCAGAAATTGTTAATTTTATAGTTTTTAACTATCTCATCAAGCTTCCCTGAACTTGGATATAAGCCAAAACCCCATGTAACTTACAGTTAGCTTAATTATGTCATAGTGACAAGAATCAAGAGGACAAAATATATAACAGACACTAGATTTGAATGTTACTGAATTTCAGGAGTTTCAGTTGTCAGACAAGATACTCAGCAGCAGCAATGGGCCACGCAATTCTCTTACTAGCTAGCTTAGCATAAATGAAAAAGAGGAGGTAATTGTGTTGTTATTATCGGTGAACCACTTTTAAAAGGAAAATTGAACCTATTAGAATTTGCATGTAGCAAATTTCTGGCTGTCTCCAAAGAGAAGCACTATATTTGGACTGGTTTAGACTTGTATATCTGACAGAAGGCATCTGTTATTTTGAAGAAGCAAGCAAGATGTGAACTCAATGAAACTTGAATACCTTCTTTCTTTTAAAGGTTTTTTTTTGACCAGAAATCATGTTACTGCAGCTATACTGTATGCCATACTGTTTACTATAAATTAACAATTATATTTAAAAGATTCTCCTATCTTTTTGATCCCTATGAAACTAGAACAGAAATATCTGTGAACAAGGATTCAAACAGGCTTTTTAGTGTTCTAAATAATTTATTGATACTTAGAAAAGAATAGATAAAAACACAGGTGGCTAATATTTAATGTGAGCCTCTCAATGATTTACTAAGAACATCTGCCATTTGGTTTATATGTATTCTGTTCAGTACTCAGATGCTCATAAACCCGTTGTCCTGAAGGAATGAGAGAACTGCTTTGGAACAGGCTGATGGATATAGTGCACTGCACATGGCATTGCTGATTGATAGAGAGATTAAGTTTCTCTCAAGGATTCTCAAGTGCAAATGAAATTTTATTTTTCTTCTTTTGGTCATGCCAAAATTTAATCAGAGGATGAAAAACATAGAAAAAAATTTGGTGGAGATTTTGACCAGACATAAATTGCACTGCTCTTCATGAACACATGGATGAAAAGATTTTTATTAGCTGATAAAGCTTTCTTCAAGAATCCATTGCAATTTCAACAAGGTAGCTTTAGTATAGGGTTTATTTTGACTGTATATGTACTTCTCCTTTTTGACTGTATATATACTTCCCCTTACTTTGGCTGAACTTAGATAAAACCTCACGAAATAATAATGGAAGTCAAGCAAGATTATGATGCTAAGTATATGTGGCTGAGGATGGTTCTTCTCAAAATAACTTGTGTATACTGTGGGTCCAATAGTGGAGAACTGAGACTTTGATACATTCACGTGTCACTAAAGTCAGTCTTCATCCTGAAACACATGATCTTGCAGAAGATTATAACTGTCACATGCCAGTATCTCCAAACAGGCCAAGTTATTAAAGCTAACAGCGGGGGCAAGTGCTCCCTGAAATGCAGTTTCTTGATGGAGGAACTCAAGAATACAATCTCTGTGCAGTAAGATGTCAGGCACTACAGCAAAGCACTTAAATACCTCTAACCTAGAGCAAACACTACTGTCCTCCTGACTTCCTACACGTAAAATGAAACCCATGTTTCACCACTTTACTGTCATAGGCGAGAATACCCAAGTGTAATTTTGTATCTTTAAAGTAGACTTAAGCCATTTTTATTTTATATGTACTTTTCCTTCACTATTATTCCTCTTTGGATAATTATTTGGACTGGTTATCCCATTAAAATCCAAGTACCGTACACAATTATTCAACTAATTTCTTAGATCAATTTGTGCAACTTATCAGTAACGGCATTTGTCTTCTAATATTCCTGTACTGAAATCCTCAAAGGATACAAATAACAAATAATGTAGTTATACTTAAAATAAATTAAAGATCCCAAATCACTGTCATGAGTTTATTGCAACTTAATGACTTCAACATTTTCCACTATTTTGTTCTGAGCAAAAAACTTCATTTGTCATTACTTGGCCTGGATACACAAGATTTTTATCATGTTGTATCAAATATACCAATGCAGCACTATTGTTTATTAAAACTATGCACAAAACAAAAGAGCGCTTTTCTTGACGACTTATAAGGCAGGACTGAATTTATCTTATCTTCCATTCTTTTGCCAAGCTAACATGAGTTAAAAAAAGATAGATTTATTTTTACCATTATGTCAAGTAGATTTTCCTTGTTACAGAGTGGGAATCTGAAATCTTTGAAACTGAAGATGACAAATTTAAACAACTTTCAGGATCCAGACCACTGAGCTCATCTTTGTAACTACTTTTTTCTGTTCCTTTAAAAGGTAGAGCTACCCCCAAATACCCTGAAAACATCAAGGAAACCATGTGAAAAATAAATCCGTCCACCCACTCACAAAATTCTTCTTCCCTCCTCCTCGAAAAACCCTGCCCAAATCTCTCCCAGACAATGAGAAGGAACTGTGGAGGTGGCGGGTTGAATAAAAAAAATCTCAAATTAAAGTTGTTTGTGCTTCGTGTATCTATTGTCAATTAAACCTATAGCTATTTATTTGACTAAAAGTAAGCAGAGCTACAGTGCTTATCTTCTTATCTTCTCCTAAGTGTTTGGGAAGATGTTCCAAGCAAAATCATTCAGAGCTAACTGGGGATGAAAGAATGGTATAAATAGGACATAGTGACTGTGGTTTTGCTCCGTAAGATTCTTCCTGTTCTAATCTGTTTTCACTCACTATCCACCTGGCCTATTGTCTTTATGTCTTTCACAGTTTCTGACCACGTTTACTGTCATCCTGAGAAAAAGAAAGCAATCTCAGGTATGATAGTCAGGACTGTGGAACAAAGGAAAAATACAGTTTCAGTATGCAGATTAACACTGACTAAAAGTACTCCTACCTTGGATAAACAAAACAAAGCAAAAAAAAGTTTAAGCTCTGTATTAGCCCTGGATGGATATTTTTGTCTGCTGCAGGTGTAACAGTTTAAAATTTTCTTTAAGATCCTTAGTAAGAAAGCCTTCACTAAAGCAGGCCTCTCCACCTGTCAAGCTAAAGTTAGATAAATAAAAAGGATTTTAATGGTAGCTCTTAATGCATGTTGACATAGTAAGTACTGGTTGATCCAACATTAAGAAGCTAATGAAAATCAATGTAAGGGTGACGCATGATCTGGAAAATACACCTTTGACTTTCTACTATATAACTTTGTACCATGAATTCCTGAGAAGCTTTTATCTGCAAATAAATTAGAAAAAGAAAGGTTAACAAGATTTTTGTCATTAAATACTTTGTCATTTCTCTTTATTCTCTAGTTAGATTTTGAGTCATCAAAGCAGTTAATCAAAGTCCTAACTTTAAGCATAACAATGTTAAGCAGATGTTTCAAAGTAAACCAGCCTGCCATTGTGTTTTGTTAAACTGGAGATGGATTATCAAGTAGTATGATGTGATACGTCATGAACCTTCAGTTAAGACACACAGAAGGAGATGTCTGTACCTTTGCTGTAGTGCTGACAAACAGCTGTCCAACACAGTTTTGCACCATCTGCATCACCTGGAAAAAGTGCCCATAGATGGGGAGACAACATTTTCTGATTCAGCCAAGGTCTTCCTTCCACTCTTCAGTGGTTTCATTTGACCTCAAGTGGCACCAGGAAAGGTTTAGATTTGATATTAGGAAGAATGCTTCACTGAAAGGATTGTGAAGCATTGAAACAGGCTTCCCAGAGAAGTGATTGAGTCACCAGCCCAAGAGGTGTTTAAAACACATGTGGATGTGGTGCTCAGGGACATGATTCACTTGGTGGACTTGGCATTGCTAGGTTAACAATTGGACTTGATCGATCTTAAAGGTCTTCTCCAACCCAAACAATTC
Organism: Apaloderma vittatum; assembly: GCF_000703405.1. Lineage (NCBI taxonomy): Eukaryota > Metazoa > Chordata > Aves > Trogoniformes > Trogonidae > Apaloderma > Apaloderma vittatum. The sequence continues at coordinate 147,430 of NW_009728900.1, read as the reverse complement.
CATGATGCTGTGATCTAAGTGATCTCTACTAGTACAACCACTAGGCTAAGTCAGCTATCAGCACTTTCCTTTTGGCCTGTCTGCCCTGCCGTCAGAGACATAATTTCAGGACATGTAGGCTTATTTGCACTTGTGTAAACCAGCTGTCCTATGTACTAATAGCCAGGACCCTGTAAGCAGCACAAACGGTAAAAGCATTTTGTGGCTGAACCAATTCTGCAGATCTAAGGGCACAATATTCCCTGTCCTAGACGTATGACAAAATCAATTAGAGACAGTTTTCCATGTTTCAGTACTCGTCCAATCCACAGAACAGACATATCCTACGTATATAGTATTGAAAACGATTAGGGAACAAACTGCTCCCCAGAAGATGACAAACATGAGCTGCAGTAATGAAAAATGTAGCTTAAATAAAACCAAGCTGTTGTGGACCCAACCCAGCATCCTTTCTCTACAATAGGCTGTGCCAAAGTCAGTGGGAGAGCTTGCTTTTACAAATATGGAAAGATCATGTCAATTCCTTCCAATAATAGTCATTACTCTTTGAAAATATGTGAAGAATAAAAAAACAACAAACTGTTTGAAAGCTAGTGTTACTTTTACCCCCAGTGTAGGAAATTTGAATGCTATCTATTTCTTCAAATAATAAAATTCATTATTTTTGCACTCTATAAAATAATTAAATCGCTTTGTAAACTTTCATGTTTGTTTTCTTTATGGTAGTTTCTAACCTGAAAGTCCTTTGTTTAAAAAGCCCCATAACATTCTTTCACATACTTTCACCTTCCTTTAAATTGAGCACATCAACTTCTTATCACTTCATCAGTCAACAAGACAGATACATGTGCCTTTCAGTGTGTCAGGGCACTGGTCCTATCACAGACTATCACACAAGAAGATGGAAGTGTAACACACAGGTTAATAGCATTTCTTCAGGCCTTGAATTTCCCCCTTATTTTGTATCCTCCTCCCTCTTGCTTTTAATGGTCTCGATTTTAACTTGTTAATATATATCCAAGACTTATTGGGTAGTTCAGACCTTTAAAGGCTTCCTAAAAAGGGACATTTTAGTTAACTTCCCAATACTTTCACATTTCTCTTCATAAAAGTGTTAGGTCAAAATCCTGGACTGTCTCAAGCCATTGCCAAAATTTGCACTTAGTACATTTACATCTGGAGCTATTTTTATATTTGATTTTTTGTTTTGTTTTGTTTTGTTTTACAAAAGACACTGTATTTAACAAAACTTGAGATATTCTGACATGTTGGTACACATTTTTCGTCATCTGTTTTTATTTCTCAATTTGCCTTCCAGAGGTTCAAATCTTCTATTTTAAACATGTATTACAGCAGTTGAACCCCGTGTTGTACAAATATCAGGCATATGTGTGTCAGTTTTCTCTCACCTGGATCCTTTCAGTCAGTTTTTAAACTAGAGCAGAGTAAATTTAGATTAGATGTTAGGAAGAAGTTCTTTACTATGAGGGTGGTGAAACCCTGGCACAGGTTGCCCAGGATGCTGGTGGAGGCCCCATCCCTGGAGACATTCAAGGTCAGGCTTGATGGGGCTCTGAGCAACCAAATCTAGTTAAAGATGCCCCTGCTCACTGCCAGGGGGTTGGACTAGATGACCTTTAGAGATCCCTTCCAGCCTAATGCATTTTATAATTTATGATTCTGTGTTACATTTAGCAGTGTAGCTTCAAAGTATGATTGCAAACAAAAGATTTGTCTCACTCAGATTTGATCTGCTGTGAAATGTCAGCCGTGAAAATAGATATTTTCCTTATCTGTCAATATGCACAGTCCACACGTCATGATGTGTGTCCCGAGCTAATAACCTTGATGGATAATTTATGCACAGGTGATTATCAGAATGTTTTCTCCAGGTATGCTTCTTGAATCTGTATCTCTGAGATACCATTTACCATTTTTTGCACTCAGAGACAAGACAAGGTAGCCAAATTTAACTGACTGTTTTTCTACATTTCAAGAATGGAGACATTAATGTGAATATCATAATTCCATTGAACAGTGCCAGATAAAGGCATAAAATAGTGATAAAATGAATTTTTTAACCTGTGGTTTATGCATTTACAAGATTATGTATATAAAAAGCGTTAAAAAAGCAGTAAACATTTGTACCTCAAAATTGCAGGGTTATAACTCCACTTTCACAAATTGGCAATAGTTTATCCTTGAAATCAGTCTGATTTGCCCCGAGTGTTTTCTGGATTGTGCTTGAACCTGATGATCTGAGCTGAAGCACTTAGTTTGGGAACCAGAGATCTGAATGTCATACGATCTCAAGATTCTCTGTTTCTTTTTTTTTTGTTGTCTGGAGCAATCAATCTAAGATATTAAACACTTTGGGACTAAGTTTTGTTCTAGTAAGCTTTCGCATAGCTCACATGGTTGCTAGACTAAACTACACCACTCCTACTGCTTTATTTTCAGGAAAGCCAGTAAGTATGGTTGTCATCACTTTTATGCTTTCACTTACGCTATTTTCCAGGTTTACAGCTTTAGCTGTTATTGTCTAGGAAGTTTTAATAAAATATTTGGCTTGCTTAATATTTGCCACTATAAATGTTTTGATATAGTGTTATGCTTAAAATAATAACAGTATTTTAGGTGTTGTTATTGAACGTAGTGTAAACAGAGAGTTTAATGTTAAGAGTACTCCATAAAGTTAAATGGAATATAAAGGAAAATCAAGCTTCACAATTGTTTGACACCTAAAGCATGGAATTTTCCTTGTATAGTTTATTGTGAATCTGTTCCTCAATTAGTTTCTGCTTTCAGTCAGTCTTGAGCTGTTACTATAAGAAAAAAAATAAAGTCTTTACACACAGACTATATATAATTCTTTGCCAATGCAGAATTATTGTAGTGTGTTCTCATGTAGATTATTGTTTACTTTGGCAGTTTTTGCCTTTTTGCTGTTTTTGCACTGCTCATTCCATGTATCTTCTGTATGACAACTACCATAACGTACGTACAAAGTGAAAAGGTGCTCTAGCTCTGAAACTTAAGGGAGAATAAGAAACTTGGATTTTATTATAATTGATTAACTTGTTCCAAGCATCTCAAATGCTGGTAGCGGGTAAATATGTTTGGGTTTAATTCTTTGTTTTTCTACTAATATAAAATTTATCTTTCTCTTACTTTCTCCATCCTCATTTTGATGTCAATATGTATTTCTAAACTGTATAAACTCAAATATCACTCATTAAATGTGTTGCATATATTCTTGGTGATGAAGGATGCATTGTTGCTTAAGAAAATTATGTTCAAATATCCTTTGGAGATCTATTTTCTGAGGCTTTAATTAAGAAATGGATCATAAGTAGTGCTTTTTACCTTTCAATTTTTTTATGAGCTCAAACCTGAAATAGAGATGATTTATTCCTATATAGATTTTACTTTTACCAAAGTCAGGAAGTTCATTATGATGATTCCTACCACAACTGTAGTTTGACCTTCAAGACATATTTCATACTTTATTTGATAGGTTTAATCTCTATGCTTACACAAAGTAAAATCTGTATACAAAAGAGAATTCCCTGTAATTTCAGCTCAGTATCATAATTTTAGCTCAATATCATAATCAGCTCTATCCTAATGTTACATTTTTAGATTTTTCAACTTATTGTCGAGTAAGGTTCAAACGAATCTTGAATCTGAAGATGTTCAAGAATATATTCCAAATTCATGCTAGAATCTTTACACATTTCTCTTTCCAAAGCTTTCGACTTAGTTGTCGCTTCTATATCAATTCACTTCAGCACCAAAAACTTCTGTATGGCTGAAAGAGTATACTAATTTGGGTAATCTTCCCATATAATTCCTTATTCTCAGACATAAACGTATTAGGGCATATGGTTGACATATATTACAAGATCACGTATTTACAGAATCGCAGAGCCACAGAATCACAGAATCACAAAATCACAGAATCACAGAGTGTTAGGGGTTGGAAGGGACCTCAAAAGATCATCTAGTCCAAACCTCCAACCAAAGCAGGATCACCTGGAGTAGGTCACACAGGAACACATCTAGACAAGTTTTGAATGTCTCCAGAGAGAGAGACTCCACAACCTCCCTGGGCAGCCTGTTCCAGTGTTCTGTCACCCTCACAGGGAAAAAGTTTTTCCTAATGTTTTTCTGGAACCTCTTATGCTCCAGCTTGCACGTGCTGCCCCTTGTCCCATCATGGAACATCACTGAGAAGAGTCTGGCTCTATCCTCCTGACACTCACCCTTTACATATTTATAAACATTTATGAGGTCACCCCTCAGCCTCCTCTTCTCCAAGCTAAAGAGACCCAGCTCCTTCAGCCTTTCCTCAGAAGGGAGATGTTCCACTCCCTTCATCATCTTTGTGGCTCTGCATTGAACTTTCTCAAGCAGTTCCCTGTTTCTCTTGAGCTGAGGGCCCCAGAACTGGACACAATATTCCAGATGTGGCCTCACCAGGGCAGAGTAGAGGGGCAGGAGGACCTCTCTCGACCTACTAGCTACTCCCCTTCTAATACACCCCAGAAAGCCTTTGGCCTTCTTGGCCACAAGGGCACATTGCTGGCTTATGGTCATCCTGTTTTCCACCAGAACCCCCAGGTCCATTTCCCCCATGACGCTCTCCTGCAAGTCAGTCCTATACGGGCACATAGGCTGTTCTTTCCCAGATGCAAGACTCTACATTTGCCCTTCCTGTATTTCATCATATTTCTCCCCATCCAACTCTCCAGCCTGTCTAGGTCTCACTGAATGGCAGCACAGCCTTCTGGAGTCACTCCTTTTATCAGTGATAATGTTTTGTTAGTTGGATGATTATTGATTTTCTAGTATATGAAGAGAGATTTTGGTTCATAATATTTAAGCATATCATGAAGCTCTAGCAACAAAATCACAACTTTTTTATTGCCTAAGGAGCTGAAGAACTCTCTATCTTGTCAAATTCACCGACAGAAAATGCTGCTGTATTCATCCCTCCCCAGGTTATGTGGTGAAGTACTGGATAACCTCTTCTGGCACTTTGTTTTAAAGTGCTACAGGCTGCTGAATCCGCTAGTTCAGTGAACGTGAGACTGTTATGACTCCATATTCCAAGGTTCAGCAAGGCTGAGCATGAGTGAGTGTCCTTGGCTCTTGGGCTTCTCAGGGATAAATATCTCACAGTTTTCCTCCGATACCCTCAATGAATGTGTTCTGGGTGCCCCATTCACACTAATTTACTGGAGTTTCTCAGTCCGCTAAGTTCCTTTTCAGTCCAGAGCAGAGCCATAAAGATGGCCAAGGCATTGGAGCACTTCCCCTATGAGGACAGGCTGAGAGAGCTGGGGTTGCTCAGCCTGGAGAAGAGAAGGCTCTGGGGAGATCTTGTAGCGACCTTCCAGTACTTAAAGGGGCTACAGAAAGGCTGGAGAGGGACTCTTTATCAATGAATGTAGTGATAGGACAAGGGATAAAATTCTCAAACAGAAAGAGAGTAGATTTCAATTATAGATTAGGAAGAAATTACTTTCTGTAAGGATGGTGAGGCATGGGAACAGGTTGCTAAGAGAAGCTGTGGATGCTCCCTCCCTGGAAGTGTTCAAGGACAATTCACATAGGGCTTTGAGCAACCTGATCTACTGGAAGCTGGCCTGTCAGTGACAGGAGGGTAGGAACCAGCTGATCTTTAAGGTCTTTTCCAACCCAAACCATTCTACGATTCTACGATTCTACAATTCTATGTTGTTGTGCTTCCATGGTTATAGATTACCTTTTATTCGCAACATACATTTTACAAATAATTTTTTCCTCATATCTTAGTTAATTGAATCTACAAAGTAATAACCATCCTTCATGGTTAACAGCAGACTATAAGTGCACATTTTGAAGGCTTGCTTTGTAGAGTTGTATGAGCTGTTTCAAGTATGGCATGATGACTTATATCATGTTGGGATACTCATGTTAAATACCTTTATTAGAAGCTTCATATCCATCCAGAGAAGCAGGGTGAGATTTATTTTAAAATGATCACAGTTCAGAAAGTTAGTATCAGAAACTGAACACAGAGTTAACTTTTTATATTTTTAATACATGCAGATTGTTATTTTTTTTAAACATAATGCTAACTCTGAATCTTGAATTTTAGAAAAAAAATGCACGGTTTGGTCTCATTTGAATACCGCAGAGCAGTTATCTGAATTGGTTTTGAAGCAATCTCTGTGGTCTTTGCCACTGCAGCCAGTTCTTCAAATCAGAAGCCATAGAGTCTGCAGTAATGAGTCAACTTCCCACAGAGGGATATCACACTTATAAGTTTTATAAAATGTTATGAGGGCATTATACCTAAAATATAGGGGAGAGGGCTTGATTTTACTTTTTGTGAGAAGGAAGGATAAAATTTAAACTTTAGAGAAGAAGATAGCTTCCAATTTTTTGTGTTATGCTTTTCTTTCATTCCATATGAAAATGCCATTTTCTTGCAATGGAGATATTTTGTGAGACTATATTGGTCTCAGTAAACTCTGGAAAGGATAAAAAAATTAATTAGGTAGGTAGAAAGGTATTCTTCCCCAAGCCTGAAAGAAAGTTCACTGTCTTATGATGCAGGTACAATGGTTGGGTCATCAGCCTGTACAGTGCAATCCACTGCCATCAGTCGATTAGATTTCTCCTTGTACTTCAGCACCCACCACACAGTTATTAAGCAGTAGACTTTCCAACACAGGCCATTTTGACATGGACCACAGCATGAACATTTGATTTACACAATAGTGTATAGAAATAGTGCTTATTTTAAATATTTTATGAAGAATTTTTGCTTTGGGAAGTTTATTTTTCACCGTGTAACATTCAGTCTATATATTGCTGTATGTCATACATGTGTTTCATTTAAAAGGCATATGGTTTCAGTGCATTTTGTGCCAGAACATGAATTATAAACTAAGTAGCACCTCATAAGTTTGAGAAACAGAAAATGTTGCAGGAGCCAGAAGCTTTCTGGGGACTGTGCAGGAACTTCATTGCATAAATTCTCCGTTGTCCTTACAAACATTTAATGAGGGCACAGTTTTTCTCAGTTGTAACTATGCCCCTTTTTTCTTGCAATAAACAGGCCAAAGCGACAAAATCTCGTAAGGCCTGCGAAAACAAGAATTTCCTTAGTCAAGGGGATTCTTTATTGATACAATATCTGCAGTGTGCCTTAATAAAGACCTGGAACAGAGGCAGAGAAGAAGCTAAAAAGAGTTAACGTTTATAAAGTGTTAAACTAAAATATGAGTTGAAGCATATCAGAAAGTAATTTCTGAAGAAGACAGTGGATAATCAAAAAAATGTAGGGAGAATAAGAATGTCCTCAAAGCAAAAGAATTAGCAATTTTTGTGATGTTATGAGAAACAAAGGAATTCCTGAAGCAAAGAAATGTCTTAAAAAAGAAAAAAAAAAGAAAAGAAAAGCAACTACTAGTAGAAAGGACTTGGACAAAAAATTAAATGTTGAAATTGAAATAGACTTAGACAGTGTCAAAGAACAAATTAATAGCTAAGCAAGAAATAATCTGAGAGAAGACTGATTGAGTAGATAAAATTTGAGTCCACATGATTTTTCAGTATACAGCAGTAGTACAGACAGGTTTAGAATGAACTGAGGTGCTTCTTCAGAGCTTAAAATACGTCTCACTATTGCAAAGGTTGAGATTAGTTTTTATCTGAGAGGTGCAGAAATGCCTTTACTCTAATTGAAACTGCACTGTCAAAATCTGGAATCCAATGTTCTGAAATTTGGAAAAACATAAATTATTGTGCAGGTGTCTTTTGTGGAATTTTTTCAGCTAGAGAAAATATTTACTCTTCCATTCTTGCTTATTTTCTCTAATATTTCCCCTGGAGAGCTGGCAAGAACAGCATTCCTAATTACCTTTGTTGGCCAAACTGTTGAAAGAGACAGGCTTGTCTGGGCTTAGCTAGAGAGTTGCAGAGGTGTATAGAAACACGGAATAAATTAAAAATACTCTTAGTCAAAGAGTCCCAGCAAAAGTTGTGAAAATTGAATCAACAGCCAAAACTATATAGAGCTTGAAAGACAAAAGTTTTAAGATTCACACTATGGTGAGATTTGTTAGAAAGTCTTATTTTCTATTTTCTCTGCAGAAAAGAACAGAGTTTGGAAGAGGAAAGTTTTCCAATGTTTCTATGTGTTTTCTTCTATCCTCAGTAATAAATAATTCTAATCTGGGAAATTTTACATTAAAAATACATATTTATATTAAAGCATTAACAATTCTTGTTGTGGTATTTAGTAGAAAGACAACAAGGACAAACTTGGGAAAACACAGATACGAGTATTACGATTATAGAGAAGTATTTTAGTTGAATGAGACATTTAACTCAAGATCAAATTTTTAAAAGTACATCATTATATTTATAAGCATTTAGTACTGTGACTATATCTGTGTAGCAGGCTTTGGATTGGATCTAAACTAAGGCAAATGTTAAAGTTTAATGAATTAGTGTTTGTCACAAACTAGAAGTACTGACCCTTCACGTGCTGTATGCTTATGTTTTAACATGAGACTAAATATGTTAAAAATGTTTTAGTTAAAATGCCTCACCTCATATTGGTGAAAGGATTTGCATTTGTTTTTATCAGCACTATATCTGAATGATGTGTCCGTACAACTTGGGACTGATCTTCTCTAAGGTTAGCCATTTCATTGGGGTCCGTCATTGAGCCATACGAAATCTAGCACATCTGCTTCTGAAACAGGAATCTATGACGAGTGAAATGAATCACCCATTTTAGTTTGGTAGTTCCTTCTCACCTCTGGGTGCTGGGGGACCCCAGCCAACAATGATGAAAGTTCAGTGAGATTTATCTTAGCCTCAGGCATTCACTGAATTCTTTGTATCATGTTTAACATGGGCTTCTGGGAAAAGTAAAAGCTAACTTGTGGTTTCTGCACTCTGCCAGGTGTAGGGATAGGATAGTTCACCACTGACCTAGTGACAGCAGACAGGACAGCTCACTCAATTCAGCATGAAGATTCATCTATAAAAGTACAGCAACTGCTTTGCACTTGTGGGGAGATCACATGGCCACTCTTTATTAGCTTTGGCTTTCAAGACCTTCCACCAAAAAGCATCATCCAATGAGTAAGCATAAATAAATTCATAATAGTTCAAGGAATTAAGATAATGGCCATTTGAGTACTCTATGTTTACTGAATGTATAAATAATCCAATAAGATTATTAAAACAACGTCTCACAATGAAGGAAATATCAAGATTAATTTTATTTGTGTAAAGATAAATAACCATCTTTTGCATATACATATGATATGCCCCATGGCAGAAGCAAAATTAATCATATGTCTAAAGACTACATTATATTTCAAATTAAAAAGGATATCTCTTATTTCCTAATTCTAAGAGTTCATAATTTACAAATATTTTTGAGTATGTAGAATCACCATTTCAAACCCCAGACTGATTAAAGTAATAACTTTATTATATTACCACTCTCTCAGACACTAAGAAATTTGAACTGTAGATTAATTGTTCAGACATGTCCACCAACACTGGTAGCCATCTATTAACTGCCTATAATCACAGGTTGTTATTCTTTATGTGGGTGAGATAAATGAATACTCATACATTTTGCCACTGGGTTTGACTGCAGAAGATGCTGAAGCACAAATGCAGCGTAAAAGGGCACTGCATATCCTCATGAAAACATCATCCCAATTGTAAAGTATGGTGGAGGAAATGATGATTTTGGATGCTGAATGAGTGTGTTCAGTAAAGACATGGAGGATCACAATTGTTTTTGTGTTATTTTAGGCACATTGTATTAGTCAATACTCTTGACTTAGATGATGGTTAGATCACATTTTATGACAAATTAAGGCAGAAAACCAGGATATTCCAAAACGTTTACACACTTTTCCTTGCAACTATACAATCCTTGAGTGTGAACATATGTGAACTGCATTAATGCCTTCCAAGTACACTTCCTGAAGTAGCCATGAAACAAACTTGTTCTCAGGTCATCCAGCCCATCTCGTCTCGCTTCTGTGCTGAAACTGCTCTGACAGATTTCCAGCATCCCTGTTTCCTTTTCACCTGATTTCCCAAAACATGTTAATCTGCAGCCAAGTCTCTCTGGCCACACACGACCTGAGATTTATTGCTGTAAGATTTTGATGCCAAGGCCAGGAACGTATTTTTCCACCAAGAACAACATACTGTATGTGGCAAGCTTCCTGTCTGCTTCCACTGCTTTTGCCATTTTGGACTGACATAAAAGGCCACCGCAGAAAGGTTCTGCTCATGAGTTTTCTTTTGTCCTGCTGCCATTTTCCTTTGACTGACTTCAATCCAAAAAACTTGTTCCAGTCTGAATGGTTTATTACCAATCAGGGCTTACGAAAATAGAATAAAAAGACTATTTTATATAAGGAAAGTACAATTATGCTTCCAATGTGCTCTTGGTATACTTCATAAGTCAATAATCAAGTTATGAAAAATTAATTTGTTGCTGTAAATTACAAAAAATGTTGTTTTTAAGAAATACTGAGAGAACAAATAGATTCCTTTCACAAAAATTGCTCTTGCTCTTTGTTTGCACATACTTAACATACAACAGCTTTATTTGCTGCACAGAGAAATAGGTTGAAAATTTTACCTAGTTTCTACTCTAACTTTGGGTTGTTAGATAACTTGAGGGAATAAATTTTCCATTTCTGTGCTTTAATTTCTCTTCAGGGTCACCTTGAAGAAGTCAGAGTTTTAAACAAAACTTGATAATGTTGAATGGTCAAGCTGTGAGTTTCAAGTGCCACAGATGGTGTATCCCATGTTCAGTGTGTGGTTTATCACATGATAATATTTGCAAATGGAAACATCTTCAGCTGGCAACAGTTCTGTATTTTTATCTGTGTGAGTGAGCCAAGAAAAGTAGATTTTATTTATCGAACTTTCTTCATTCATATAGGAGAAGTAGTTTCAACAAAAGTCACTTATTTTGAGACCCCTTTAGGCCTGATGAATTTACAATCATCTAAGATGAAAAGGGAAGAGGAAAAGCACTGTTATCTTATTTTGTGAGGCAGGGAGTTACAAGCTTAGACACATGGACAAGTTCCCACGGAGATAACAAGTTACTGAAGAACAACTGATGTGTTGTAACTGTCCTTTTCTGTTCTCTTGGTTTTTCACAAATGTGAAATAATTCAAATAATCGTTATCCTCTTTCATCACATATATTTTGTTGAGAACCAAAGAAATGTAAATCAATTCACACTTGTCACAGGCTAAGAGACTGAAGATAAATGTTGGTGCAGATCAGCTATTTTGGGTAACTCATGACACTGTGACTTTCCACGTCTGTGACTTGAGACCTGGATTGACTTTCTGTGCCATAAACTGAATCTACACTTCTTAAGCCAGCTGCCGTGTCTAACCTAAAGAAAAAATTGGTACCACATTTACATTTTTTCAGGGCCAGCCATGAAAAGAAAGCCTACCTCTAAGGTATAGCTGGCCTGACAAGGAAAAGATATCAAACATACTGAAAGAACTAGATTTTCAGCCATGATTTATAGGCTCAAGAAGCTTAGATATTAAGATAAACAACTAATATTCAAAATATTTGTTCAGTGAAAATAAAGTTGAAACTTTTGGAAGCTAACCAGTTCTCCATCACTATTCATTATTATTAACGGTGTTATTTTCCACAAGAATTCTTTAGTTGACAAGATTATGATTGCACCTAATAATGTATCTTGAGGACAAGAGAAAAATTCTAGCAATATATCTGCAGACACCAGTCAGTTTTAGTATGGTCACTGTGATTTTTACATCATTCCCACATGCCTTCTGTTTCTTTTTTTTTTTTTTTTTTTTTTTTGTGGGGAATAAAGGGATCTTTTTTTTCCCCTAAAATACAGAAATGGAGTTTGACACTGGGAAGAAGAACTGGGATCACTAATGCTCAGTCAGAACACCAGCATAATTAATTATAATTTTTCTTCTTCCAACATACTACCAGTTGTTTAGATTCAGGAGAAAAATGTCATCATCTGTTAATTTCTATAACATTTTGCCAGTATTATATACATAGATTTTGTGTTTCAGAAAAAAGATGGGTTTTAAAAAGATATAATAAACCAACTTTGATGAAAATAAGCTCAAAATTTATTATGTCTTTGCGAAAGATTCAATGCCACTCGGTGAAAATCTTGCAGTCTGGTCTTGCTGCTTAAAAAATAACAAGGGTGTTAAAAACCATATCCATGACTCCTGGACCAATCTGTGATCCATTTTCTGTTGAAATAAGCTATCAAAATATAGGTATCAGCAGTAACAGGTCTTCATGAGAAATAAAAATGAGTCAGCCAAGACAGATCCCTGACTAGAGAGGGTTTATTGTGCAGGCTATTCACTACATTATCTAATTTAAGCTAAACTCAGTGCCTAGTAGTAACTCGATTTAACCATCTTCAGAAAAACTATCTGGAAGAAGATTTGATAGTGCATAAGAGAGAACACAATCTTCTTTTGGCTAGCTACAATGATTTATTTCACCACTTTCTTGGTGGTACTTCAGAAACTTCTTGACTTATTTAAGGTCCTCTCCTCTCTTCTGCAGACTGTAGCCTCCAAATCACAGTCTTTTATGCATTTTAGACTTTATGATGGGGGAGATTTGTGTCCTATTTGTTTTGGTCATGTGTCTTCCTCTTTCAAGAAGATAAAGTGAGATGGAATCACCTAGGGGGAAAAGTGAGAAATTATCAGAGACTGCAGGGCGTAATGGACAAAGGCTTGTAAATGTGGGACTTGGGAAATGAGGCTTAGAGATGATAAAGCTGCTGGGAAAAACAAGGACTGATCAGCCACCGTTTAGATGAAACAAAATAAGAAACTCCTTAGGGAACAGAGTGTGTACAAAGTTTTCTGATTTTCAAAGATCACTGAGATAATTACAACAACATATAAAAACAAAGTTCCACTTGTAAGGATGGATGGGAAAAAGGGGAAGTTGGTGCATAAATATTTCTTATTTATTTTCTGCATTCCTTGGATAAAAAGAGTTCTAAAATATTCCTCTGTATAAAGAGAATTCACAAGCTCTAGGTTTTTTAAAATTTAGCTTTTATTGATTTTTAAAACCTTGCAGTCTTCTTCAGGGAGCTTATTATAAGAGAAAAGTCTAAGTAGACCCACTTCAAAGTAACAGTTAACTTGGAATCCTGTCAATACTTTTCAAAGAAGAGTATCTCAGCCGAAGTATATGTGCTATTACTTTTCTCTTTCTGTCTGTGTGTATGTGTCTGCATGCTTACATATAAATTTCTTACAACTGCAGCTATATGTATTTGTGCATGTATATGTATGTAAACGCATATGAAGAGATATAAGTGTATTCTTAAGTACATATATTATCTCATTCAACATAAACTTTCTTAAGGAACTCTTATTCCAGTTAATTTGTTATTTGCACATGTAAATGTGCATACCACACTGATGTAGCAAAAACAAAGCCAGTTAATTGATCCCAGTTGCAATGAATTTAATTTCTTTCCCACTATTTCACTGTTGCTTTGGGAGGTGCCTTCTGAAGTTAAAATTATTCATGTGGCACAGACCGGTATTTCAGCAAATCCGTTTTGCTAGTGTAGTCATTAGGGTTAAATTTATGTGAACAGGAGACCAGGAGCAGTCTACTGCTGATTCCTTCAGTTTGGATTCACAATTTGGGTAAGTTATGATAACAGTCTAATTAGTGCTTTGGATGTACAGTTTTCCACTTGGCAGAGAGACTACAATAGCTCTTTCAAAAATTCTGCTCATTATATCTTATTAGTATCAGGCAAGACAATATAAATCCCATTTCACAAGAGATTTATAAGCACTCCTACTGGGAAGTGGTCCTTTTTCAAATGACCCCTAGTTTCTTTTTCGGTGTAGCAGCTGGTTATTTCTAGACTACAGCCTTTAATAGCAATTATAGAACATAAGAGTATCTAAAAATGACAATGTCTGAGAAATTAGGTAGTATTTCTTCAAGCTAAAACTGTTTTTAGGAAAAAGTAATGCTAATATTAGTATTTCACCAAGTGACTCTATCAAAATGAAAACATTTTTAGTATATATATTTCTTAATCAAAATCTGAAAACTTCTAAATGGTTTAACTGTAATTCAGTTTCATGAGGTTCAAAAAGTCAACATGAAAGGTCCTGCATCTGAGGGGAGTCAATCCCAGGCACAAATATAAACCAAGTACAGAGTGGGTTGAGGGTAACCCTGAAGAGAAGCTCTTGGGGATGTTGATAGATAAGAAGTTCATCATGAGCCGTCAGTGCACTCATGCAGCCCAGAATGTCAGCCATGTCCTGGGATGCATGAAGAGGAGTGTGGCCAGCAGATCAAGAGAGGTAATTCTACCCCAGCTTGAATACTGCGTCCAGTTCTGGTGTCCCCACCATAAGAGGATCGTGGATCTGTTGGAGCATGTTCAGAGGAGGCCACAAAGATGATCCAGGGCATGGAATAGCTCTGCTATGAGGATAGCCTGAGGGAGCTGGGATTGTTCAGCCTGGAGAAGAGAAGACTATGGGAGGACCTTACAGCTGCCTTCCAATACCTGAAGGGAACTACAGGAAGGCTGGGGAGGGACTTTTTAGAAGAGTGTCCTGCAATAGGACAAGGGAAAATGGATTTAAATTGAGGGAAAATAGATGTAGATTGGATCTTAGGAAGAAATTATTCAGTACGAGGGTGGCCAGACTCCGGAATATATTGCCCAGAGAGGTTGTGGATGTTCAAGGCCAGGTTGGATGAGGCCTTGAGCAACCTGGTCAAGTTAACGGCATCCCTGCCCATGACAGGGCAGGCCGTTCTGTGATTCTATCATTCTACAATTCTATGATTCCATGATTTTCATTCTCACTTAACACTGAACGTCTTGATTTTGGACAGAAATTTTTGATTTAGGTCAAAAGAGTATTTGTTGATCTGTTTCATTCAAAAAAGTGGGAATTCATTAATCATCAAAGTAGATCTCTTTCTGAAGGAGCGGCTTTTGATTTTTTAGTTATCCTAGAATTAATATGTATTCATTTTGATTAGCTTTTATAGGAATCTAGCATGTCTAATTAAATGTTGAGGAAGTATCAAAATTCTTAAGATCTCTCTGCCTTGTATAGCAAAAAAAAGGAATGGGAAAATAGTATTAATTCTTAATTCTTCTTCTGGTAGAGTTTGAGTATCCCAGAAGCATGCTATAAAATTAGTGAGCTCCTTCCAAGCCACAGCCAGAGGGTGACCCAGCATGTAGCTGATGTTCAGAGTCAGAAATTTGAGTCATGACTTGGTAGAAATCCTGTAGCTAGATTTGGAGTACAACCAGTTAGATCTGGGATAAGCTGCACAGAGAATAATTTCAGTATAAGACATGGTAATGGTTCATTTATCATAACTTTCTACACTGTTACTGTGGTTTTTTGCTGCTGCAGATGACCAAATCTGAAACGCATTAATTACACTGGATATCCTGTCATGCCATTTGAATAGAGCTCCTGTGAGTAAGAAGAAATTAACATGCCTCAATGTTTCACACTGAACTGAGGGGAAACTATGATTTGGCTAGTTCAGTATTCATGAAGCATATTCTATATTCCGTACAAATTACAAAAGTGTCCAACCTTCCTATGCAGTGACAAATGCTGCAGAAAATATTTGGAATCTGTATTTAGTAACAAACACGTCTCCTATTGCAATGTAAGGGACTTTGTATGTGTCGATTGTAGTTCACATTTTTAGTGTCAGCAAAACAATGTATTTCTCTGTATGAAAACAGAGACTGAGATGACTTTGCTTACATCCACATGGGTCAATAACTCATTCTGTATTTTAAGAACAGGCCAATTTTCAGTCTTTGATCACTGTCAGCTGAATAATGATATGCAAAGGCAAAAAAAAAAAGTGATTTCTTCATCTGTTGAAACTAAGTACAATGTGCTTAGTAACAGTGAAAAATAAATGCATGGAGCCAAATTCCTGTTACATACAACAAGCTTAATTTGTAACAAACTCTTTGACTATATTTATAACGAAGCACATATAAGAAGATGCTTTTACCAGTTGCTTTGAACAGGGGATGAAAGCAAATTCTGTAAAGTTGATGGACTGTTCATTTTACCAGAACACAAGTGATTAAAAAAACCCCAAATCTTAATTAACTTATAATTTGGATATCTTTCACCTTTAATTTATTTTTATTTCCCTATTTGTTTAATATGTTAGTCTTTTATTTTCCTGTTGCATATACGGGAATTAATCTAAGTTCAAATATGTTGTTTTCTATAGCTTTTTCTAAAGCTATTTTCTTAGGTAATAAACCTTGTATTTCATATTTCTGTCATATGCTATGAAAAAGATAATAAAACAGTATGCATAAAATAATTAAGTAATTCAACAAGTTTGGATATTATTCTAAATTAGGTATTTTTATTCTCCACTATTTTTCATTCTTATAACTTGTGAGTGAATCATTTTGACCCCACTACAACTTTACGTAAGATAAATGAAAAAAGCTTGTAATATATTTAAGCTTTAGGCTTTATAAGGGAGATTGTCTTTCTCCCCATTAAAAAAAAAAAAAGAACACTAACAAAACCAAAACTCAGAAGTTGTGTATTTCTATTTTTTTTCCTTTAATTTTTTCTAGATGTGTTTCATAGTAAATAAATCCAATGTAAGTCTTATTTAATTTCCTCAGTGTCAAAATCTGGCCAAGATATCATAAAATCATAGAATGTGTTGAGTTGGAAGGAATCTTTAATATTTTAAGTTACAGATGAGATGTCCTAGTCACAATGAACACTTGCACATCTGGATTTCATCAGGCACAGCTTGGAAAGTCATAGAATCGTGCAATCATAGAATGGTTTGGGTTGGAAGGGACTTTAATGATCATCTACTTTCATCCCTCTGCTACGAGCAGGGACACTTTCCACTAGACCAGGTTACTCAAAGCCCATCAAACCTGACCTTGAACACTTCTAGGGATGGAGTATACAAAACTTCTCTGCACAAACTGTCCCAGTGTGTCACTATCCTCACTGTAAAATATTTCTTCCTTCTCTCCAATCTAAACCTACTGTCTTTCAGTTTAAAACCATTACCCCCTGTCCGGTTACTATAGACCTTGGTAAAATCCTCTTTGTCGTTCTTATAAACTGCCCTTAGGTATTGAAACACTGTAATAAGGTCTCCCCGGAGTCTTCTCTTCTCCATGCTAAACAACCCTGACTCTAAGCTTTTCTTCATAGTAGAGGTGTTCCAGCCTTCTAACTGCTTCTAACTGGCTAAAATCAATGCACGTGTTTATAAGGCACATGTATGTTACTTTTTTTTTATTTAACAGAAACTAGTCTAATCCTTACCAACAACTAATGGCCCAGAAAATTGCTAGTCTATGATAAAATATATGTAGTAACATTTTTGAGGTGTACAGGAACTTCGCAATTTTAAAGCAAAAGCCAGCTGAAAGCATGCCTTTGAAAAATATCTGTTCATCTAAAAAAAATGGGTTGTATTTGGAACTTATCCCAACTTAAATGTACTGATTCTCTGCACAAACTAACACCTTGGAATCTTTCCTAGCCAGCCAGGCATATTGTGAATCATGAGTACTATTACAGCAGTAGCAGAAAGTACAACAAAATACTCATCAGCTTGCAGAATATGTTGCACAGATTTGGGGATGTCTGTCCACACAGAAATTAAACAAATACTACTATCAGAAAACTACCTCTGTCTAAGCCTTCATTAAAAGGCAGTAGCATTCCACTCTTTGTTACTCAGTCTCATCCTGAGGGCCTCCAGGTTGTTATCTGTCTCTGTACTCCTGCATTTCTGAACTTCCCTTTATAAAAAAAGGAGGGGAAGAAACCAACACTCATTCCAACACATCTGCTAATGGGTTCAACTTGGTTGCCTGCTGCAGAGTAGAGTTGCCCCACATATGGTTAGTCCTGTGCATTGTACATGACCTGAGGATACTTGCAAGAAATAACAGAGACAGGTTATAGACAATGTCTTTGACATGAGCTTTTTATGACTGTACATAGCTCTGTTGTCTTTAAGGTTGTACTTGGGTGCAGAAATCTGGCTAATACGATTCATATAGAGTTACAAAGGAAAGGTAAAAGAACTTTTCTCTTATTCTGCCAGCTGCCCGCAACATCTGCTGATTCCATGAAAACTGAACTCAAAATGTCACCTTCTTTTTAATTACAAAGCCAAGAATCACACTATGCTTTGCAAACTATAAAAATAGAAATATCTGCAGACAAGATACCATTACCCAATGCCTTGTTAGTAATTCATTTGTTTTAAAAGGAATTGCCAAGAACAAGTCACTGTTAATTGTACAGCTATAGCAGGTTATATTTACTTTTCAAAAGAATGTCAGATGGAACTGCATTTTCAAAATCCTTTTTACGACTAAATCTCAAACTTTACAGTCTTTTCTAAAAAGGGAAGTTAATGTTCAGTAAAGTAGGATGTGATTTTACAGAATGCTAGTTATCCCACATTAACTCCCAAAGTGAACAGTCCAGCTCTAGGAGTAGGCAGTGTGCCAGATATTTCTATATTAACACTACACACAAAAAACTTTCCTGAGAGACAGGCCTTAGGCACTTTTTATATATCAAGCTCCTTCCATTTTTTCAGCAAAGCTTTATTTGTCTGTAACATTTCTATGCTTGTGTGGTACAAACTCAGTTTGCTGGAGCAGTTGCAAAGAAAGTCTTATTGAACAGAGCAGTATTGTAACTTTACATCTAAAAAACAGCTACAAGAATACTACATCCCCCAAGCCCCAACAGGCCACAGCATATGGCTCTAAAAATGGTAAAGAGATGGAGGGAACAAAGAAATTCATCCTCAGAGAATTATATATGTCACCGTGAGATCATACCAATACAACCATGGCAGATCAGTTAATTCTCAGAGAGTTCCTGCTTTTCCAAGAATGACCAGATACTTTGATTAAGTAGCTACAGCAGCTATGGTCACAGCATGGATGAGATGGTAATGTCAGGAAGAACATGTTTTAACTGAACAAATTCTTGTCTTGCTCAGTAAATTCACTACAGTATTATAACTACAGTAAACCCCTCCCCTAAATCTAGAAAACCCAATAAGACCTTGAGATTTCATAAGTAGTTCTCAAAACCTTTTTATCACTGTCATTATGCCCTCTTTAGTCAGGCAAATTGAGACTCAATATTGATTGTTTTTCTCAAAGCATTGTCCAACAGCAGAAGCTGAAACTAGACTGGCCTATGTGATAATGTAGTACATCATAAACCATACCTGTCTCAGAAATTGAGTCTTGTGGTTGAAAATTGCCCATTGACTCATATCAAGTTGTGGCTAAACTTAGTGGCTCCATGTAGTCCCCCTGAGTAGCAACTTCATATTTTCAAAGAATTCAACAATCTCGGCTACTTTTTTCCAGTTGCAGTCAAGACAATTTTTTTTTTCAGATGAGAAAGAGAGGAGGGAAAGAAATTAGGACTTTCTCCAAGCTACAACAAAATTTTTTGGGAGAGATAGATTACGCTTGAAGAGTCCTGGTTTCCTGGACTGTGCTCAGGCCACTTTCTCACTTCCATTCCTTCAAATAATACAAACAAAAGTGCTCATCTATCTGCTTAGTATAAGTTGTCTAAGCTTGAAGTCTACGGTGTTAACATCACAACATTGGTAACCTTTTTTCCCTTTTTTATTTCAGCATTAAACTGCAAGTCTTTAAAGTAATGTTTAAGGACAGAAGGAGGCCATGTAGTAATCACAGTCATTCCCAGTAACATGTTGCTAATGTTTTTACTGCTTCAAAGTGCTTGTCTAACACTTTCTGAATGATCACAGCTACAGTTTCTCGTGCCATCTCAGATGACCCATTCTCCATGTTAATTACGACTTTTCATTCTGCTGATTGTCTTATTGTCGGATCTTTGTTTCACCTTGTGTCTGTCAGCATTAAAACTTTCAAAGCTGTATATGACTTTACTGTTTCATAATTGTCTCTTTTCTTTTGAACATTTACCATCCACAGCAAAGGATGAAAAGGGGTTACACCTATGTATTAAAGTCTGAATATCTGCACATGAACTTAAGATAGACAGACATGAAAAATTAGGTTTCAGATTCTATACCTTAAGTTGCTTGGCGATGTCTAACAGGAATTGCTATTCTAAGTTCCTCAGCCTAGGCAAGGAAATGTGCTTATTTTTTCCTTGGGTACAAGTTGGTAGATGCTGGAGTTGATCCAAAGAAGAGCAATGAAGCTGGTGAAGGGTCTTGAGAACAAGTTTTATGAGAAGTGGCTGAGGGAACTGTGTTTTTTAATCCTTGAGAAATGAAGACTGAGGGGAGACATTGCTCTCTACAACTAGAGTAACAAGAAAAGTTTTTGTAGGCATGTCAGTGATAAGATGTGACTCCTCTCCAGAAGGGAACAGGAGAGCTAGTCATGAAGGATATGGAGAAGGCAAAGGCCAATGACATCCTGGCC
>NW_009728900.1:116704-126373 GCF_000703405.1 Apaloderma vittatum | reverse complement strand
AGGTGGGATGTGGCACTAAGTGCCATGCTTTAGCCAATGTAATGGTGTTGAGTCATAGGCTGGACTTGATGATCTCAGGGTTTTTTCCCATCCTCAACAATTCTGTGATTCTGTGATTCTTTGCCTCAGTCTTCACCAGCAAGGGCTCTAGCCCTACTGCTCAAGCTGTAGAAATTGAAGGCGGGGACTGTAAGCGAAGATCATGTTCAAGACCATTTAAAGAACCTGAAGGGGTACAAGTCCATGGGACCTGATGACATCCATCCATGGGTCCTGAGGGAACTGGCAGATGAAGTTGCTAAGCCACTCTCCATCATATTTGAGAGGTCATGGCAGTCTGGTGAAGTACCTGCTGACTGGAAAAGGGGAAACATTATCCCCATTGTCAAAAAAGGATAAAAGGAGGACCCAGACAACTACAGGCCAGTCAGTCTCACCTCTGTGCCTGGCAAGATCATGAAGCAGATCCTTCTGAAGGCTCTGATATGGCACATGGAAAATGCGGAGGTGAATTGTGGCAACCAGCGTGGCTTCACCAAAGCAAAATCCTGTCTGACAAATCTAGTGGCCTTTTATAATGGAGTAACAGAATCAATTGACAAGGAAAGAGCAACTGATGTCATCTACCTGGACTTGTGCAAAGCCTTTGACATCTTGGTCTTCATGTTGGAAAGTCACAAATTTGATGGATGGATCACTTGGTGGATAAGGAAATGGCTGGAAGATTGCACTCAAAGAGTTGTAGTCAATGGCTCAATGTCCAAGTGCAGACAAGTGCCCCTCAGGGATCAGTACTGGGACTCGTATTATTTAACATCTTTGTCCGCGACATGGACAGTGGCATCGAGTGCACCCTCAGCAAGTTTGCTGACAACACGAAGTTGTATGGTGTGGTCGACACGCTGGAGGGAAGGGATGCCATCCAGAGGGACCTTGACAGGCTTGAGCAGTGGGCCCAAGCCAACTTCATAAAGTTTAACAAGGCCAAGTATAAGGTCCTGCACCTGGGTCAAGGCAATCTCAAGTACAGATACGGGTTGGGCAATGAGTAGATTGAGAGCAGTCCTGGGGAGAAGGATTTGAGAGTGTTGGTGGATGATAAAATCAACATGAGCCAACAGTGTGTTCTTGTGGCCCAGAAAGTCAATTGTATCCTGTGATGCATCAAGAGCTGTGTGACCAGCAGGTTGAGAGAGGTGATTCTGCCATTCTACTCTGCCCCTGTGAGATCCCACCTGGAATACTGCGTCCAGATGTTTAACCCTCAACACAAGAAAAATGTGGAGTTGTTTGAGCGAGTCCAGAGGAGGGCTACCAAGATGGTCAGAGGGGTGGATCACTTCTCCTCTGAGGACAGGCTGAGAGAATTAGGCTTGTTGAGCCTAGAGAAGAGAAGGCTCGGGGAAGACCTTATAGCAGATTCTCAGTACCTGAATGGGACCTACAAGAAGGCGGGGGAGGGACTTTTTATAAGGGCCTGCATTGATAGGATGAGGGGTAATGGGTGGAAGCTGGAAGAGTGTAGGTTTAGACTATATATAAGGAAGAAATTCTTTACCTTGAGGGTGGTGAGGCTCTGAAACAGGTTGCCCAGGGAGGCTGCAGATGCTCCACCCCTGGAAGTATTCAAGGCCAGGCTGGATGGAGCATTGAGCAACCTTATCTAGTGGGAGATGTCCCTTTTCATGGCAGGGAGGTTGGAACTTGCTGATCTTTGAGGTCCCTTCTAATACAATGACCTTAAAGGAGATTGTAAAGAAGTGAGGGTTGGTCTGTTCTCCGAAATAACAAGTTATAGGACAAGAGGAAATGGCTTCAAGTTGTGCTAGGGAAGGTTTAGACTGGATATTAGTAGAAATTTCCTCACTGAAATTGTTGTCAAGCACTGGTACAGGCTGCCTAGGGAAGTGGTGGAGTACCTAGCCCTGGAGGTAAAGATGTGTAGATGTGGAGTTTGGTGACATGGTTTAGCAGCTGACTTGGCATTGTTAGAATGGTTGCATTCAGTAATTTTAAAAGTCTTTTCCAACCTAAATGATTGTATGATAAGAAGCCACATATTAAAATTCAGAGGCCAAGTTCACATTATACCTCCCACAGAAGCAAATTTCTTTTGAGTGCGACAGGATGATTGACAGAGCATTTCCTCCTAGCCAGTCTTACCTCAGGAGAGACCCTTTCAATTATAATATTACTCTAAGTTTAAGGCTCACATCTGCATTTCACATTTCACTTCCAGTTCAGTGAAAGACAGTGGTTATGATCAACCACTATTTGTGGTTATTGTTATTTGAGGTCATCTAGTGTAAAACCACAGCAGGGCAGCACTGAAGGAATTAGGACAGCAACATTTAACAAGTCATGGAAATTTTTCACTGAGATTTGGAATATCAGAGACTCCAAGAACAAAAAATACTATTTTAAGGATGGGGAGTATCCTGTGATCTAGCTCCAGAAATAGTGTGCAGATACAGAGTGATTTGCATAAATGTTGCTACAGGTTTTCTTTTTGTGCTGGTAGTTTGGGAGAACTTGGCTAAGTTGAAAAACTTCAGGAACTCAGCAGAGCCCCGCATGAAAGTAAATATCAGCTAGTTACCTGCCTCTTGTGAGGCATCTGCTCTTGTTCCCATTGTGTTTCTATAAATACTATTGAGAAGACTAGCTAGGGAACCATCACCTCTCATATACAGCAACTGTGTATTCCGTTTCATCTTACGTCCATGTAAGGCCATAGCTCCTAGACTCTGGGTCCTAGATTCAGGCACCAGATGCTCTCAGCTGTGAGCCAGTAGTTTACATCTCTCGTAGAGGCAGTATCTCTCTGAGAGGCAGCAAATATAAATCACAAATTCTTATACCCTGAAAAGTATTTTCTGCATTCAATTCCTGTTCATTTTTCATAAACATTTAATATTTACTCTTCAGTAAATATTAATAGTATAGCTCTTACTCAAACTTGTGGGTTTTTTGTGTGTATTTTTAGAAGAAATACTTTGTCCTGTCACTACACACACACTCCCAAAATTATTCTCTTTTCAAAGACTTTCTTCTTTATTTTAAGCATTTTGCTTGTTTATTCTGTTATCTTAAAACACAAATAATGTATGACTTTCTCTTTTCTTTCCATAGCCTTTTACTATCTTTTTCCTTGCTTGCATTCCCTGACTTTTGTGCGGTTCAGATATGAAGTTCAAGCACTATAGACTACCTTTTACTCTGGGTACTTGGTAAACATTTGGCCACAAGAAAATGAATGAAGTTCAAGGAAAAATAAAATTCACTCAAATATATATTTCTTGCTGTCCGTCCTGATTCTTCTCCCCACTCAATTTTTCTTCTAATTATGAACTGAAAAGACACCTCATGATATGAAATAGAAATACAGAACAGTTAGTCCAATACTAAATCTTTGTTTTACAGCTTTATTACTCTGCTTAGTTTCATGTTTACTTGCTTTCTTGATTTTAATCTGCAAATTGCAGAATTCTCTCCCAGATCACTGAATCGCAGGGAGATAGCTTTGCCAGCTTCTGTTTCTTTTTACTAATTAATGGTTTCTTCACGTCCTAGAGGTTTCTGTGGCTTGTGCATGCTGTGGAACAGTTTTCAGCTGATCGTTTGATCATGCAGTTTTCAAAAATATTCTTCTTTCATGGCTGGATTCGTTCTGGCTTCTAATATATCTTGCTGCTGCCTTCAAAGGTTACAATGAACATGTTTAGAAGGTATTAGCCATACATGGCATTTACCTCTAAATGGTAGAGATAAGCAAGCTCTGCCCCTCTGTGCCCCAAGACAGCTTACGGCCATATGAAATCCAACAGGTCAGAGGGCAGCATGCATGAGCTCAAGCTTGGGAGAATTTAATTACCCTTCTATGGCTCCACTTTGCCTGTGTGTATGGGTAGACCTCTCTTTGCCTGCTTTAAAAAGACTGTATTAACAGAGTGTTTAAGAACCTGATCCTTGTTCTATCTCCCTATTCAAGACAGTAGCAAGCCTGCGATGTGATACGGCAACATTAATGACAGTCAGCTTGGCAATACGTGATGGTGATTCCTATTAGAAATGGGGAGATCCTTCCAAATGCTCAGGAAATTAGCTCTTAATATTGCCCTCTATAACATATTCACATTTCCCTTTCTTTGAAGATTTTAACTCCAATGAATATGAATACCCTAAATTGCTAGTGAACTTCCAGGCAATGTCCAGTTGTTCTCTGCAAGTTGAATCACACATATATCTGTTATTTCTTGACAAATTGTAAGACTTTTATCTATTTCTGACAAAACAGTAAACTGTGGTTTCCTGACTTAAGGCTGCGAGTTTGTCCAGGGATGATTTTCCCTGGTTTGTATCACATTCAAACAATAACAGTGCTAGCAGTAGTTAACTATGTGTCAACCTCGAGGAATTTGATTTGTCTTTCTTATAACACCTATTACATGTCTTATTCATTGTGGTTGTAGCTATTGATCTCTCTCTAACTGTGGTGAATAAGGAACTTATTGTGCTCTATAGTCATTTTCCAGTAGATGACTCTGAGTGTTGCACATTGCAGTGAAAATGAAAAGTAATTTCTCCACCTGCCAGTATTTGTGGATGGGGAATTAAACTCTTCCTTCACTTGTTTTTCTTTCACGGGTTAAGAGATTTGAATTGGGTCTGACCTAGCATGAAACCTCCATGAGAGTCATCATTATAGTTCTCAGAGAAGACATTTTGCACTGTTACTCAACAGAGTACTTGGTGTGCTTTCATGTGTTTTGGGGTTTTTTTGGTAAAAAAAATGTAAAATTTGAAAATGGTTCTTATTGCTGGTCTTTTATGCTCAGATTGTTTCTACAACATGTGTCTTAATTGTCGTATAATGTAACTTTTCCCACCAACTTGCAAACAGCTGAGGAATCAGAGCTGAATAATGCTGAGAAAACAGCTATTATGTGTGATGTAAATAGATGTGAACTGGGAATTTAATATTGTCCTTTCAATTTTACATGCTGAGTAGGACTGTAAAAACAAAATCTGGCAGAAACTATTTCGCAACTAACAAGCAAGTCTTGAATTTAACTTGATAATTCATGTAGATGCAAGTTGACGTCTGTGATTGAGATGAAATGATTTAGCCTAATGGCAGCATAGCCTCTGATTTGGAGAATTTTAATACTCAGATTTCTAACCACTGAAATGCAAAGCAACATATGCTTCACCAAAGCATTATTAAACTGACCTAGAACTAAGCCAAAGATCTCTACAAAGTACTAGCAATAGTCATACAGATATTCTCTGTTACAAATATTTTTTGAATGATAAAATAAAACCACAGGTGAAAAATTGAAATGAGACCTATACAGCTTTAAACTCTTAAAATATAACATCCTGTTGCTACATGATTTACAGACAAATTATTGGACTCAATTGAGGGGAAATTCTTTTGCCTGTGTTATACAGGAGGTCAGGTTTGATGATCGAATGGTCCCTTCTGGCCTTAAAGGCTATGAATCTACTTCTTTTCCACAGTGTACACATAAAAGGTCAAATTTCCAAGACTGGAATATTTCACTGAAGGACCAGAAGCTCTCTAAGTTGTCTTTAAAATAATGAAGAGGGTAAAAAAGACATAAAATAAGAACAAGGCAAGGAATACAACATAAACTAAACTAAGGAATTTTTATCTTTTACCCTACAAATGGGAATAAAATGTTACTATCAGAACATGCCATGTGCTTCCAGAGATATCTATATGGCACTGCTTAAAAATAACCCTATCACACAGCTCAAGCTAATCAATTTTGCAAGGGATGTTTACGCATAATCTCTCATCTAACAAGAACCTGAAAGTCTTTACTCAGGGGAAGCACGTTTTGTGAACTAAATGTGTACATGTCACTCCATGTAGACACATAAACATAATTAAGGAGTTGCAGTGAGAAATACTAGGATCAAAATACATAGCTACCAACTGCCTAACAACATTACCACAATCCTGGTATTAACATCCACCCTCCAACACCATCCTGAGAGCAAAGTATATACAGAAAAACATTTTAACTTTTGGAATTTATTTTCTAATCTCAGTAGGAATTTCAGTGTGTACAGGAAGTCTTAAGGAGGGTCACTCAAAAAAAAGGGATTACATGTTTTTTGAGACACATTTTAGATCTCATTTTTAACTGTGCCTTATTTTATGAAGGCATTATACACTAAAAATTATATTCTACTATTTTAACTCTAAATAGTTGTTTGGTGGCACCATGGAAAAAAACCCACTCGACTGCAAATAGTACTAGCTTATACCCTCTTAACAATCAGTACATAATTTAGGTTCCTCTAAATATTTGCATTTCTCATAGATGACTTATCAAATACAAACAGTAATGAAAATTCCTTCTTCTCCACCTTGATGACCTCAGTTTCTTTGCAACATTGACTCCCTTACAATGAGGGGTTTCTAAACTATAATTAAAAAGGGATATATTAAAAGAATAGATGTGGTACATATTAATTCCTTCCATTCATATGATTTTTATTTTGTGCCTCATTAACCTCCACCACCTGAAAATTGTTCAATTTTTAAGCCACACAGCTGTTTTCTGAGCAACCATCTGTGCCTGCAGGTAAGACAAAAGAAGTAAGACATGATATTTGGAAGAAAAACTCCTGAGCTGGAGAGCACAGTGAGAGATGTTTTAACTGACAGTTCTTGCTCAAAGACCCAAGTGCTCTCAGATTTTACAGCCTATATGTTAGATCACTGCATCCATTATTGAAATACAGATTCAGCTGAAGAAATAATACAACGGCCTTGTAAACATACATCAACATGACGCAGAAGGTAGGAGAGTAATAAGGAACCAGTGTAAGAAATATAGCTATAGGAGCAATTAGTTTTAAGTGAAATTTAGTCAGGATCCAGGAATTATGGCTTTGTGTTACTTAAACATAATCTACTACACTTACATCTTATTCAAAAGGTTTTGGCTATCAGAATTTCCCTAATAATACAGTATGGTACTTCTACTCAGCATAATATAACTTGTGTTCCTATATCTTCTTATTATTAATACCAGCTAAGTACTATAGATAAACTCCCTTATATGAGAGAGTCAGAGTTTCCCTTGCAGTGCAACGGTTTGTGAATATTTTTTTTCAGGATTAATAGTTTCATTTCTAGATCTAAAACCCAGGATTTGTTTGGTGAACTGATTATATTCAGAAAGCAGTCAGAAACAATGCTGTAAATCCCCTTGTTTTCCAAGGTAACCTAGTTAAATCAATTTGGATTTGTATTATGCAAAGTTTCAAAAATAAGGAAGAATAGAACTCTTATTCTGTTTAAATAGAATTCTTATTTTGGAACTAACTGTGATAACATTATAAAATTTCTTGCTGAGTCCCTTTCTGTAAAAACACAAAGCAGGTTTTATACAACTTCACGTCCCCGCACTGTACTTAGGAAAGGTAAATTCTTGACAGAAAAGCCCTCACTGGCAATGACCATCTGTCTTTGTGTTCACTGGTAGGTGCTAATTGGCAGGGGTGAAAGGAGGTGGCAATAAACACTTAGTCCAGTGTAGCCAGGCCTGTTTCACTAAAAAAGAAAATTCTTTGAATTTTACTGGATCTTCAACAAATAAATCTTTTAGGGTAAGAAAAGTTTAGATTTTACCAATGTTAACAACACATTGGTTATCTCTATAGGACTCTGGAAAAATAAATATACATGCTTGACTGTGATTAGTTTTATAACAAAGGAAAAAAGGATTTAAGTACTGGTACTTTTCAGCTGTTAATATAGCTTTTGTTTTAACACTTGCAGCCCCAGAGGAACAATTTTGGGGCTTGCAGCCTACAAGCTGAATTATGTTTTTAGAGAACAGAGCCTTTGGTGTATCATATACCTTCGTATGATTTCACTGGAAGTTTCTCGGATGTCTTAAGGTTTAAATGTAAAAAAAGAAAAGTGAAAAACACGTCACTCAGCATCACATGGTGTTTTTCTATATAAAATGCACAACATAGCAGACATACATGATGTATGTCCTCAGTAGCACATTTCTTTCTCCAGATTTGAAATTACTACCACTAGATTCAATAAGGTAAATCAAGGCAGAGAGTAACTGCAGAATCAGTTCCATTTGATATGGTTCTGACT
Organism: Apaloderma vittatum; assembly: GCF_000703405.1. Lineage (NCBI taxonomy): Eukaryota > Metazoa > Chordata > Aves > Trogoniformes > Trogonidae > Apaloderma > Apaloderma vittatum. Next base: position 118,215 of record NW_009728900.1, on the reverse strand, counting down.
TTGATACATTTTTTGGTTTTCTCAAAAAATATTAAGATATAAGAAAGTTTGAAGGAAAGATTCTAGTTTTCAAGTGGTTAAAGTTTGAATATTATTAGTTATTTACATTTCTGTAACTATTTCACTAGTTGCACTCATGAAGTCACATGTATCTTTAAATATTTTCATTTTATCTTACTTGAAAGCTAATCTGAACCTTTTTAGGTATGAGTTCCACAAAATAAATTTTAAAATCTTCCAAACACATCTCTTCAGTAAGAGTAATAGATTATGTTAAAAAATCATAGTATGAGTTTTTGAAATTATTGGATAACAGAACTATATTGCAGCAATATTTAGTATTGCTAAATACTAACGTAAATAAAAATATTTTAGAACTTAACAAAAAAATGAAATATTGACTCATTTTGAGTGTCGATTGTGATTTTTAATAGACATAAATTTGAAACTTGTGATGTTCTTCTTCCTTTGATTCTTTTGCCAATTTCAGTCATTGCAGAGACAGAATTTCACTAAATATCTGTAGAGCATGTAGCATAAGAAGGACTGCATCTTGGCTGGTAATCCCAGTTGCTACTGATATCAAGGAGAGAGTATTTATCATTCATTTCTCATGACAGTATGGACCTGATCCCAAACACCTAGAATTCTCATCTATACTTGGTTCTAAAAAATTAGAGTTGTATACATTTCTAAATATATACATCTGCAAAATGATACTTGCTAGTAAAGCTATAAGAATCTTACCATGTTTCTTCAGTTGGAATGTTTATAAAAGCTACTTCATCCATATTAAATTCTAAAGTGAAATAGATTTATGTGGGAGAGAACTTAATCACAGTTTAACATCAATACAGTACCCCAAAGGATCACAGTTCATGACTAATTGAGCTTTTGCAGCACAGTTGCAATCAACTACATGAGGAAATAAAAAAGATGCCATAACTCTAAAAAAAAATATACCTTATCCTTGTCTGCTTATTCCTTCCCCCTTGCTTTTCTCTCCCACCCCTTCCACCTCCTGTAGAGGAATAACACACTGTATTTTAAACATTCACACAATGGATAAATATAGACATATTTTCCTAGTGGTGACCTTGTTTATTAATAGTTAAAAAGCTTAAAATTATGAGTGGCTTTAGTTTTATGATAAAAATGAGCATGTTTTTTGCAGTTCCTATTGAACTCTTTCTTTAAAAAAAGACTCAGTTTTGGCAGTTGGAAAGAGTACTGTAGCACTGATTATTTGGATAGTTACCAGTATGGCTGCGACATAAAATTTGAAAACCTCTATAGCTGAGCATGTGGATTTATACAACTTAACGTGTGAAAATCAGTCTCCACTGTTCAGTCCATAATAACCTCTTGTCTTCTTTGGAATGGGCAAAAATGAGGACCTTTATCACCCCAATTTCTAGTAGCCTCCTTTAGATTGCCCTATTGTTAAAAATACTGTAAGACAATTTCTTTTATTATTAATATTAACTTTCCAGGAGCAAACAGGAGTAAAA
>NW_009728900.1:110731-116673 GCF_000703405.1 Apaloderma vittatum | reverse complement strand
CTTTCCCTCTTGTACAGGTCAATAGGAATACCTTATGATAATGTGAAATCCATATAACACTATCAAAATATGGTATAATGCTTTTCATTAAATTTATGGAAACAGTGCTTAGACTATCTGTGTTAAAAGTGCTGCTTTCACTTTCAGTGTAATAATTTCTCTCTATCTCTTCACCTGTTCCAAATTCCCTGCAGAAACAAGACCATTACTGGAGCTGTCATATGGAAATGATGGCTGTACATTTTAGGAAGGAAATGTTTTGCAAGTCTGCTTATAAGAGTGTAGAAGAGTTTGTGGCATGTTTTTTTTTTCCAAAAAGCCTTACATTAAATATCTGAAAGTACTAGCTGTGTCTTTCTGAAATATAGGAAAGAAATATGCTTCTTATTTCTCCTCATGTTTTTCCTCATCTTCTCTGAATGAAGGTATTGAACCAATCCAATTGTTAGAGAGCGATTGAGGAAGAACTTCAATCAGAAGGCAGGAACAACTGGGGATTAATGCTGACAAGCAGGAATCAGACCCCAAAACCAAGAAGAGAGTCCAGATTAAGTAGGACCAAAGGGCACAGTTTTTTGTTTGATGCAAGACAGCATTTTCTTCTCAGATCCAGAGCTTAATATTTTTTGTAATAGTTTTACAAAGAATAAATGAACATGCCTTGTTATAAAATATTTATGGATCTTGGCTCTCTACTTACTTTCATTCTTTTGGTTTTTTCCACTGCAAGATTATACCAGAACTGACAGATTATACCGGGACACAGTTAATGTGTTCAAGTGCCAAAAACTTCAGCTAGTTGTTAGATAATTTTATCAGCCAAGAACAAGTTGAGTTAACCCACTCAGTAAATCACAGTCTTAATGTTAAGCTGGTACTCTTAGAACAAAGATTTTGTTTCTTGAATGCTGATTAAAATGTTTTCAGTTCTCTACTAGCACAAGTAACTTTAACTATAATTATGACACCCATGTGTCAACACTTTACTAACTTGTTTGGCCAGAAAAGTAAAGATCTTACTTAATGCTTTTAGTAAAGAACTTAAATGGGGCAAAATCAAGTCATCTAAATAAAAGAAGAAGGCTACATAGCCCTTGATAGAGTATTACTCTAATGCTTTCCTACTGAAACCTTTTTTCATGTCAAAAGTAATTTAACTGATGCTGAACAGGGACATTGGGGAGCTTCCCACAGAAAGTGATTATATACTGGTTTGATGGGACTTAGAGCAAACTGCAAGTGTCACAAAATATTTTTATTATTAGATTTTGGGGAATCTTTTAGAGAAGCTGCTTGAGAAAGGACATAAGAAAAATTAAAAAAAAAAAACACCAAGAAATACCAACGTACGAACAAGGTCTCTCAACGTATGTTCTGGCACTCAGCTGCCACAACACTGGTAACGTTGTGATTGATATTCAGTACACATCATCCTAAAAATAAATCAACACACATTTTGAGTGTTGTCTGTTTGGATATGTATGATTGTACACTTTTATGTTTTTAAGTCCAAATAGTGAATTTTGTGTCTTGATTTTGTAATTATATTGTGACTCATAGCTTTAAAGTAATTAGAACTGGTATCAGTAAAAGCAGTTAAGATCCGTATTCTGAACGAAAAATTTTAAAAAGAAGTTTTGTCTGGAGGAGACATGTGCCTTGAGTATGTAATACTTTTTTTCTATTTTCCATCTGACTTACAGTGTATTATTACATGTTGGTTGTAGCAACATTAAAGCCAAAGAATGGCTTTGTATTCCACAATCCCTCAGGAAGCTAAGCTCCTCAGAAGGATGGCTGACTGTTACATAAATCAGATTTTACATAAATCAGTATTAATAAAGAACCCATTATAACTGTACTCCATTTGGGAGTATGCTATCCATTAGGAAACAGCTTTTTCCAGCCACATGTGAGGAAGCGCCAGCCTGTCCTCAGGGCCTCCACAACTCTTTCTAGGGGATCCGATTGTTATATTGCATGACGCTTGCCAAGTGCACCCAAGACTCCTGGAAAGTAGTTATAACAATGAAAGAATATGCCAGATACTGCAAGTCAACTGTCATTTCAAACTACAGGAATGCTAAGCCGGATAGTGGTCACACAACAGAGCCACAGCTGAAATCCTCAGCAGTGATTAAGGAAAAAAAAGTAGAAGTAGGTTTAAATATCGATTTATATCTCATGAACATCATCAAAAGGATTTAACACACTGGAAAAAAAACTGGAAAGTAGAAAGCTTGAGATCAGCCTCTAAGCATAGAATTCTGCCTCCAGCTTGGTAAGTATTGACATATTCCAGAAAGAGAACAAACATGTCATGTCAGACCTTGCTACAAGTCTCTGATGAGAATGTCATTCATTAATACCTTAAATACCATTAACTCATATAGTATGATTTTCTGCATATTTCAGAGTATATATAATTTAGGTGTAATTCAGTATAAAAAATAACTACCTTGTCTGATATGAAAGCTAATAATCCAAAGTGACTAAAGCATAGCTTCCAAAAAGCACTTAGTTTTATTTTGAGGATTTAAAAGAGTGGAATCCACCACATCCTCCTAAACTGTAACATGGTTGTGTTAATAAAGGAATATGGACCTCAGTTTTACCTGAATTTTTCTGTCAAATTGATGTTCATGGGTTCTCAGCGTGCTTTTCACCAAAAGATTAAAATGTCTTTGGTATTTTTATTCTCATTTTGAAAAGGCTTAATAATAGAATTTAAATCCTACTGATAACCAGTCATAACTTACGTGAGTCTGTCTTTTTTACTCTTGTTTTGTACACACTGTTTACAACAGTATTAGAGCTATACATAACCCTTACTGACACCTTAACTTTGGAAGTATCAGAGCAAACATTGAAAGTCTCTCTCCTTGCATTAGTAGTATTTTACTGAACTTTCAAACTGTAGGTTGAAGAACTGAAGGAATCATGAAAACAGTAGGACTCTTTTCGGATTCTGTGTTTTCTAAAATAAGATGTGTGCGATCACTGAATACCACTTCAGACTCTTTTTATTTGGATTTTCTTAAAAACAGATGAATGACTTTAATCAAACTGAGTATCGCCTGTGTCCAGGAATAGTCTCAGGGAAATAAATGGAACTACTTATGGAGTATAGATCTAATTTAGGTCAGGATGAGGGGACAGTTTGACATGTGCCTTGGCATTTTTAGCAGGCAATGTATTTCTGGACTTTTTTTTGGATAGTTTAAAAATTTCTCTCTACCTTCACCCAAAGATCAAGCAGTCTTTTTTTAAGACTGATCAACAGACCAAAATCGCATAAGAATGTGAACTGAGAGTCAAATAAAAGCAATAATAAAATCAAAATAAGTGCAAAGATCTTTCTTGTCAGGAGTTAATTCATCTCTGATATTCTTCAGCTCTCTGAAACACTTTTTTCCTGATCTCGACAGAATAAGTGCATTTGAGCTACCAGAAAATATGTCATAAATCAAAAGTAATTTTAATGTTTTGGATATAAGTGACATAGACAGGACTATCAGTTTCTGATTGCCTTTTCCTCCTTGATATCAGAATATAGGTTTCAAGTATCTTTTTATTCTGGCTGGCAATTCTCATCAAACAAGAGCCAGGAATACTATCTTGTGAAAAATTATTCCATGATTACCATTAATTTTCTCACATCTTTCTCTGAATTATCTGGTTCCCACCACTGTAGAGGAAAAAATACTAGACTTAAGTTTTATTCACTGTAATAGTTGCTATATTTTAGGAAGCATGTTAGTCATTGACAGAGAACAAAAATGTTCATGATCTTGCACAGCCATGCTCTTGCATTCTCCAGAAAGTATTTATTCCTATCTGTTTTGAGGATGCTACTCAATCATTTTACCAGGAACTTTCTAACTTTCTTTAACTGGATGGGCCAGAATCACATCACTGTATCCTCAGAGAATACCAATATGATTCCGTTTGTCTAACTCTTTCCTTAGGAGGTTACTTCTTACTTCTGTATCTGAAACAAATCATCAGGCAGTTCTGAAGACTCAAGCAAACCAGGCATATTCTGAACGTATTTAATTTCACTATGAGCAAATTAAAAACCTGATTTTTATATTTTCTGGAAGTTGAACAAGTGTCATTATAGAGTACCCAAGTCTTATTTCTTACCAGTTTCACCCACCATAGTATTCACTATGCTAACTTTGCACAATCAGGGTTTTTTTTTTTTATTCTTCTTTTTCTGAGTGGTCACCTATAATGTCTATGCATAGAAATTAGACCATCAAGTTAGGCTGCTGCTTCTAAATCAGGAAGTGCTTGTTCACTAATGTAGAAAGATCTTGACAGATCAAGACTTCGCTGTGTCTAAATGCCCAGTTACCAGCTGCAAACGGAAAATCTTTCTCCTGCTTCTCTCTCTCTCTCCTGTTTTATCAAATCTGCAGTTCCCTGGAGAGCTGGTTGAGAAGGTGGAGGAGGAATCTGCATTACAGAGGAAGTGCCCTCTCTATTGGCAAGAGAATTGCATGAAACCACCCTGCTTTTGTGGTCTTGATTAAATTGCCAGGCCAAGAAGAGAGAGGGAAGGCAACAGGACACTGCTGCTTGCATTTTATACAGCATAGAAAACAAAGAAACAGTAAAATTAATATTAAATAATGCTGATGAAGCAGAACTGAGAAACAGAAAATGTTATGTCACTGAATTAATAGCACAATGCCTTTTATATAAAAAAGTATAAAATATTCCATATAACTTTAAATAACTTTAAAAACTATTCCAATAGCCTAATAAAATATTGGACTATAGTTTCACAAGAGTTAAAACACATTGACAAAATATTTGGAGCTTATCCGAGATAAAAGATATGGTCCAGAAGAACAGAAATGAAACTAAGCATTCTGTTTTTAAGGGTCTTCAACATGAAAGTTGAGAAATCTTGAATGACTCTATGGAAATTTTCTGTCTGCTTGCAAATTTGGGTGTTCAACTTTCTAAGCATGGAAATGATCAGAAATAAAAGAGAACTATATATTTTTTTACTGGAAGCAACATTTGTCTGTAACCAAGAAAAAACTATTTTCATACTTTTTTCATCATTTGTTTTTCAGACTTTTCATTACCCTCATGTTTCATTCCAAGGTAGAAGGGTATCTACTTTGGCATGGTATAAGAAAAGAGCACATACAAACCCATTACTGAACCACATTTGCAACACACCTGCCTGCGCACTGAAGGTTGTGTGAAAAGCAGACAACAGCTTTGCCAAGTGGGGCTCTTGCTGGCTGAAGCTCTATGAGCACTGTGGTTTCACACCCTGTGGTATCACAGTACCTGTCTCTGTAGTAATGAAGTTCCCAGAAGCCCCACCAAGTCAGCTGGGTCTGGCAGGAGACTGATTGTCCTTAGAAAAGAGCCCAGCACAAGATAATTTGGAGAAATTAGTCCCCAACAGGTTGATTACACTCTTTACGTAAAAAATATTTGCTGTTTCCTTTTCAAATTGAGTATGATATATCATAGGAAAATTGTAAATATAATGTTACTTCAGACACATGGGATTTTTTTAATTTGTTTCTTATTTTTTCTTATTATTTTTAAATGGAATTACAGAGCACTGTGGTCTATCAATTTGTAGTGGCTGGTGGCTGCCCTGTCACTCCCCCTTCTCAGCTAGATGAGTAAGAAAATATAATGAAGGGCACATGGTTTTTGATAAGGGCAGGAAGTTTATTTGCAGTTACCATTCCGGGCAAAACAGACTCGATTTGTGGAAATTAATTAAATTTATTAACAAACAAATCAGAGAAGAGTAATGAGAAATACGAGCGTATCTTAAAAATAGCACATTCTCCTCAGCCCCCGCTCCCTCTTCTTCCCAGACTTAATATCACTCTTAACTCATCCACCCCCTCCCCTGGAGCGGTGCAGGGGAAAAGGGAACGCGGGCTGTGATCATTTCA
>NW_009728900.1:98715-110622 GCF_000703405.1 Apaloderma vittatum | reverse complement strand
GCCGTTGTGGGATTCCTCTCATGGGAGATGATCTTCACACACTTTCTCGAACGTGAATTCTCTCATGAGAGACAATTCTTGATAATTCCCCCAAAGTGTGCAGTCCTTCAGGGGAAACTACTCCAGTGTAATTCCCCCTCAGCATCACAAAAGTCTTGTCAGCCAACCTGCTCTGATCTGGGCTTCTCTGTCTTCATGGGCTACAGGCTCTGGCAGAAACCTGCTTCAGTACGGGCTTCCCATGGGGTCACAGCCCCGTTCAGGCATCCACCCACTCCAGCGTGGGGTCCTCCACAGGCTGCAGGTGGACATCTACACCCCATCAGCTCAATGGACTGCAGGGAGATAGCCTGCTTCACCACAGTCTTCACCATGACCATGGGGAATCTCTGCTCTCGTGCCTGGAGCACATCCTCGCCCACTTCTTCACTGACCTTGGTGTCTTCACATATTCTCACTTCTCTCTGCCAGTTGTTGTGTGGCACAGTTCTTTTTTCCCCTGTTTCCTAAATATGTTTTCACAGAGGTATTCCTATCCTGTCATACTGATAGGCTCAGCCTTGGCCAGCAGCGGGTCTGTCTTTGGAGCCAATTGGCATTGGATCTATCAGACTTAAGGGAAACTTCTAGGAACTTCTTGCAGAAGCTGCCTCTACAGCCCCCTCTGCTACTGAAATTTGTACAGGCAAACCCAATACAGTATGTAACCTGGAAAAAGCAGTTTTCACATCTGCAGAGCAAAAAATAGGTTGTGAAAACATTTATTTACTTTTAGATTACAACTAGGACATCTGAAAACTTCAAAATCTCTTCTGCATGTCCGCAAAATTTGATGGGATTATTGGATAATGAGTCTGTGTTCTGTCTCCTCACTTTTTAAATGTTATCCAGTTGCTATCAATGTCTAAATTCTCACAGAATTGTGGAATCACAGAATTGTCAGAGTTGGAAAGAACCTCTAGGAATTATCTAGTCAAACCCCTCTGCTAAAGCAAGATTTCTTAGAGCACATTACACAGGACTGAATCCAGGCGGGTTTTGAAAGTCTTCAAAGATGGAGACTACAGCCTCCCTGGGCAGCCTGTTCCAGTGTTCTGTCACCCTCACAGTAAAGAAGTTCTTCCTCACATTTAAATGAAACTTTCTCTGTTTGTGCCCAGGGCCTCTTCTCCTGTTACTGGGCACTACTGAAAAGAGTGTGGCTCTATCTTCCCTGCACCCACCCTTCAGACGTTTATAGATGTTTATAAGGTCTCCTCTCAGACTTCTCAGGCTAAATAGTCTCAGCTCTCTCAACCTTTCTTCCTAAGAGAGGTGCTCCAGTCCCCCAATCATCTTTGTTGCCCTCCACTGGACTCCCTCTAGTACTTCCCTATCTTTCTTAAAGTGGGGAGCCCAGAACTGGACACAGTATTCCAGAGTTGGCCTTACCAGGGCAGAATAGAGGGGGAGGATGACTTCCCTTGACCTACTGGCCACACTCTTCTTAATGTAACTCAGGATACCGTTGGCCTTCTTGGCAACAAGGGCATATTTCTGGCTTGTATTTAACTTACTGTCTACTAGGAGTCCAAGATCCTTTCCAGAACATCTACCCTTAACCTATATTGGTGCATGGCGTTGTTCCTCCCCAGGTGCAGGACCCTACAGTTGCCTTTGCTGAACCTCATTAGGTTCCTCTCTGCCCAGCACTCCAGCCTGTCCAGGTTACGCTGGATGGTAGCAGAGCCCTCTGATTATCAATCACACTTCCCAGTTTTGTATCATAGAATCCTAGAATCCTAGAATGGTTAAGGTTGGAAGGGACCTTGAAGATCATCTAGTTCCAATCCCTGTGCTGTGGGCAGGGACCCACCTCTCCGATCTCCCACTAGACCAGGTTGCTCAAAGCCCCATCTAACCTGGCCTTGAACGCTTCCAGAGACGGGGCATCCACAACCTTCTTGGGCAATGTCTTCCAGTGCTTCACCACTCTCATGGTGAAGAATTTTTTCCTTACATATAATCTAAATCTACCCTTTTCCAGTTTCAAGCCATTTCCCCTTGCCCTATCACTACAAGCCCTTGTAAAAAGCCCTTCTCCAGCTTTCCTGTAGGCCCCTTTCATGTATTGGAAGGCTGCTATTAGGTCACCCTGGAACCTTCTCTTCTCTAAGCTGATTAACCCCAGCACCCTCAGCCCCTTGCTGAGGATACACTCTGTCCACTTGCCTAGGTCACTGCTGAATATGTTGAATAAGATTGAGCCCAGTTCTGATCCCTGGGGGGAACACCACGGGTTACAGGCCTCCAATTCAACCCTGCTCCATTGGTCACAACCCTCTGGGCTCTGTCAGTCGCCTCATTGTCCACTCATCTAACATGCACTTCCTGAGTTTCCTAATGAGGATGTTAAGGAAGATAGTACCAAAGGCATTGCTGAAGTCAAGATAGATGACATCCACTGCTCTCCCCTCATCTAATCAGCCAGTTACGACATCATAGAAGGCTATCAGATTTTTCCCTTGGTGAATCCATGTTGACCTCTCCCAATAACTTTCTTTTCTTCCACGTGTTTGGAGATGAAATCCAGGACAATTTGTCTCATGACCTTTCCAGGGATAGAGGTGAGACTAACTAGTCTGTAGTTCACTGGGCCATCCTTTTTCTCTTTTTGAAGACAGGAGTGACATTGGCCTTCCTCCAGTCCTCAGGGACCTCTCTTGCTCTTCATGATTTTTCAAAGATGTTGGAGAACGGCATAGCAATAACATCCGCCAGCTCTCTCAGCTGGGTGTATCTCGTCAGGACCCATGGATTTATAGATATTCAGTTTGGCTAAGTGGTTTCTAACCTGGTTCTCGTCTACTCAGGAGAGGTCTTCCTCTCTGCAGATCTTTTCTCCTACTTCTAGGGTCCAGGATTCATGAGAATTGTTTTTCAAAGATGTTGGAGAACGGCATAGCAATAACATCCGCCAGCTCTCTCAGCTGGGTGTATCTCGTCAGGACCCATGGATTTATAGATATTCAGTTTGGCTAAGTGGTTTCTAACCTGGTTCTCGTCTACTCAGGAGAGGTCTTCCTCTCTGCAGATCTTTTCTCCTACTTCTAGGGTCCAGGATTTATGAGAATTTGCTTTAGCTGTGAAGACTGAAGCAAAGAAATATTATGCTGAATAGATATTTTATAAAGTCAGATATTTTTAATGAAATTATATCTTTCTTACTTATCCACCTAATGACAAGCAGAATCAGTATTCGATGAAGTCTGCTACTGCAAGACTTGTGGAAAGCCTAGACACAAGTGATTACATGAGTAAGGATTTATGTGAACAATGTTAAAACATGTGTGCAATATTAAAAAAGTTAATGAATAATCTGACTTACAGTTTCTTATGCTACAATTTTAGATTTGACTCTTCAATGACAAATGCTGAAGATCAACTTCAAATTAAATGGTTTTGTAGAAAAAAAAGCAGCAATGTGAGGGAAACATTAAGAAAAAATAAAACATATGGTGATATAATTTATTCTAACTGTAAGTAACTCTCAGCTAAAGAGTAAGAGTTTCCAATTTTGGAAGTGAATTCTATGACAAATCAAAAGCAATGTCAGCAGTAAAAAAGTTGTATTAGTCTAGTATTCAGCTTTTTTTTTTTCTCTGCATTTATCATAAATTGTTTAGGTTTTTTATAGAAATTAATAAAAAACTCACACAAGGTCTGTGCTGTGTTAAAAGGATTATTATTACAATTACTATTCTAGTATACCTACAGAATTTTAAACCTTTTAACAACCTTGTACTATGAGTCAAAATTGAATACAGAAATAAATGTCAAATTTATCAACTGATGTATAAAGGACTGAAAGTGTAAAGGCATGTTGGTCTCAGAAATGTATCTTCCCTGGTTTATAACAGATGCTGGGAGAAGAAACAGTAACAATTTATGTTCAATACATTTGGCATCTTGGGTGTTCTGAAGATAACTTAGTCTAAAAGTAAGTAAGAAGAAAATAGCTTCTGTCTGCTTATATGCCAGCATTTGAGGCTGGGGCTTGTAGTACTAATCCTTACTCAGGTGTGTCATAAAAAATGTTCCGCCAAACAGCTGAAAAAAAGAGAGGAAAGAAGGAGAACAAAAAAAAAAAAAGACCTTTTCAGGTCATTCAGATTCCCATAGGAAGCCAGTGAAGCAGAACCACATCACATTGACTTGTTGGACTCTGTCACAATTTGTCACTCCACTCTAGTGCAAACTCCATCAGTTTTGTAACTTTATAAAAACAGAAATCAACGCAAAAAAAAAAAAGACTTTTAGATGAACAGTACTGACAGATGTGGTTACTCAGAGATTTCTAATGTAACATTTTCTTTTAAAGGAAAAGCAGCATTCCTTCTTTTTGAATATGATGTTAGTTTTACCACCTCTAGCAAAAATAACACACTGTGATTTTATGGTTCGCTTACAGCACTACTACAATTTTTATGCTTTTATGCAGTATGAGCGTAATCTCTACTTTGAGAATTAATAACACCTGTCTCCTTTACATGACAAATTATGTTTCTTAAACCCAATCTGTTTCATTTACACAGGTTTTGCATGAGACTTCTGGGAAAAGTTTTAAAATATTTAGTTTTGTGAAACCTGCTAAAGGGCTTCAAGCTTCTGGAAAAGTAGATTATCTTAGTTTTTGCATCTGAAAGAATGTAGTTTATTTAAAATTCAACCCATTTCTGTTGTGACTGCTTAACTAGGGAATATATGAATAAGCAGAATTAGTCTTACAGTGTGATGGGTAAAGTATTTTGAAGTAAAAAATGTATACACTTTTATAAGATGATTGTCTGTGCAAAGGGTGTTTGTCTTCCAGACTTGACATCTTTAGACTCCATAAATATTCAAAGAAATATCTTTCCTGCACACTTTTGACATGAAAAGTAATATTTCTGTACTGATTATAGAGAACCTCAGAAATGAAGAAATGAAGTGACTGAACAAATATCACAAAAGAAGAATCAGGAATTGAGTCTAGATCACCTGAATGCTAATTCTGTGATTTTATTTGCTGAATTAACTCTTTAGGGAAGAAATTATGTGTTGCTGTTCAACATCTTTTCTTTGACATTCCATCTGTTGTTCTTTTGGCTCCCACTAAAGCAGTCATGGGGTTTAAAAAGCAGCAAAAATCTGCATATTTTTTCAGCATTTATGAAAGGAAACAGGTGGCTAGTTGCTATTCAAGTAAATTCCATTCTTCTGGACCTTGAAACTAACTTTTATAGCCAGTTGATGAAATAAGAATAAAGATGTGCATGCTTCATGGTACTATGTAACAGTTATCATTTGGAAGAAATGGGCTTGTAATTAAGAATCCTGTTTTCCGTTGAAAAATGTAATGTGTGTTGTCAGTATTTTAGGGAGAATGATTGCAATTTTGATAAATGTGAGAAATTTAGGTAGATATTAGCTCAGCTAATTTTAGCTGCTTTGATAAGTTTAGACAAACTATTCTATAGAGCACAGACATCTAAACATCTTGTACGTTCAATAAGGAGATGTATCTGCAATACAGCCTATGATAGGTTTCTGAGAGGTAATATTAGCAGGTGAAAAGATATCTCTGCTTAGTGTTCATGTCAAGACTATTTAAGCTTCATAAACAAGACATAAGTTACATTCCAAGAACTTCACAGGGGAGTCGAAGCCCCAAGAGAAAGGGAGATCTCAACGGGTGGAGCGAAGAGGTGAAGAATGAAAAAGATAAATAGAGAAGTCTAAGACATAAGTGGTTTTGTATGTGTTAAATTTAAGAGGTAACTATTTTTAAAAGAACTACATCCCAGGAGCAAAAGACTGCAAAGTGGTTATATTTGTCCTCTAGGAATTATGTTGTTGTTACTCTGTTTATCCAACTGCTTAACTGCGCTCTTCTCTTCCTTGAATTAAAATTCTGATTGTTAAACAAGTTTTGTTAAACCTTTTGGGTTTTTGTTATTGTTGGGTTAGAAAATTAACTTACTGAGCTCCAGAATGCTGCTATAGTATTCCCAGGTTTCTGGATGGAGCCAGTGTTTTTGTAGTGGCCCCTATATAATTTAAATCCAGCTCTTGTCACTGCCAGTTAGATTTTGACAGAAGGAAACATTGTGCCAATATCTCATGACCTTCACACCAAAGAATCAACATCATAAGTCTGTTCACCAAAAAAAGAAACAAACTTTATCGATAATTTTTTTTTTTAAATTTGATGATTATTTAACTGTAGACATTATCCACATGGAGAAACACTGTAGAAAGGGAAGAAAATGGTGGAGGAGGTCTGAGGAAGACTGAAACGCGTGTCAAAAAGCAAGTTATCTGCAATAAATCGGAAAAAAATCCAAAATCTTCATATTTCTTCATATTTTTATTGTGTTTAAATTATGAGGAAATTTAATCAAAAATATCTAGTGAGTGTTGGAATCCCATTTCTCTATCTAGTGTTAACAAAAATATTTTCTTCAATAGACAAGACTGTCGTGTATTACTTATAAGGTTGAGGAATTTCAACCTGTAAGAGAGTTGTATTTTCTGGCATTTTGGTCAATGCAGTACCACAAATGCTACTACGAGCCTTTACAGCAGACTAAAGACGAGGAAACCTAAAAGAGTCTTTTGCTACCAAGGGTTCAATTAAATGTGGACGGCTGTAGAAACCTCACAGGGATGAAGGGCAGCCTGAGTTAAGGACAAGATCTAAATTAAAATCAGTTCTCGAAATTGTTATTGATCAACATTTTTTAATTCTTCCTAAATGTTTTGTATTCTCTATGTTCCAACTAACACAGAATAAAATTACAAATTTATGAAGAACACATTTCCAAAATTAGTACAGTTTAAAATAAAACTTCTGATTCAACTTCACAACTTGCAGAGTAACAAGAATTTCACAGATTTATTCCAGGCCAAATTCAATCCAGAAGATTAGTAGCTACACAGACTAATATGTAGTCCAGTAGTCAGTGTGAAATATTTGGGCTGAGTACTATTTTTACATAGATTTAATACTCTAAAATGACATCTGACATCTTGTGGTGGCCTCAGCAAAAAAGCACAAAGATTGATTTGATTATTCAGAATAATCTAGTTCCTATGAACAAGATTGATCGTGTGTTTTTACCCTTGTCAATAGTGAGGTACACTTGAGTACCAACATGTACAATGTCTCTCTGTCTAGTGTCACTTCTAAAATTGAATGAAGACACTTAGGCCAAAAACCTGACAAAAAACTTCTTTTTTAACTGATGACTTCTCCCACTGCTGTGGCTGTGGAGGCGAAGCTAAAGTGCTCTGTAGAGGTAATACATCCATGCCCATACAGTCACTTGAACTTTCCTACTACGGCAGTCCTCTGTTCTTTCTAGCTACTTTGAAACCTCCTTTTGTAATTTTGCCTTTACTTTTCTCACATTCTATCCTTAAAACAGTTACCTGAAATAATGTTGTTCAATTTCACTATGCACTGACTCCTTTTTGACATAAAACCTGCAAACAGTTTCCTGGTACCAAGATTCTCTGTCCCTTCTTTGTCTTAAAGTTCATTTCTGGTGAATTTTATTTGCATATCTTGTTTCCTTTAGACAGTACAACACTCTTAATAGGTAGTAATTTCCCACAAAAAAAATGACTGAGAAAGCTGGTGCTGGTGAATAATTTTCCACTGAAAGTGTAAAATTACTGAATGCAGAAAACATAGCTGATTAATATATTTCTTAGATCATGGGTTGTGGGGGTCAAGATTGTGAGTCTTCCATAGAAATTATATGAGAATAATCACAAGATCCTGAGAGCATTAAAAGCTGGAGGAAAATATTCAAAGAAGTTTTTATCCTAAGACAAACTCCTGAAAGTAGCTGTGGAAAGAACTAGTTCAATGACACAAGCTTAGAATTCTTTCTGAAAGTTAAGTGTCTATGAAAGACATGTGTGAGTATACGATTTTATTTTTAGGGAGATAATTTAAAGATATTTTAAAAACAGGATATTAGCTGTGGAAAATTGCTGGCCCTTGAACTGAAATAAATAAAATTTGACCTTCAGTACAAAATAATTCTTCTCATCCTGCAGCTATTCAAACAGTGAAGTCAATTGGTCATTTGTTGGGTGTTCAGCCCACAGAGAAATAAGCTCCTCGCAATGGCTGATCAAGATTTATGTACTTATAAATATATAATTTTAGTTGGCAGACTTTCTTGATCAAGCACACCCCTTTTTTTAGAAGAAAATGGCAAATTTCCATAAATGTGACAAGTATTAGTAATCTTTCTCAGACGGGCTTCTGCCGAGTGTTTTAGTCTGATGATCTGAACATGAGAACCAAGTGCCAGATCCGCTGAGGTCCTGTAAATAGTGCTGTGTGAATAATAATATTCAGCTACTTTAAAAGTGAAAATGAAGTTTCAATTTGAACAGAATGTGAAAATCTTTTTGTCTTTCTCAAAAAAACAAAAGAAAGTGTTTTTCCTGAATGAAAGACTACATTTACAATGAACCTCAGAGGAAAGGTCTAAGTAGATCTATGTCAGATAATCTTCTTGTTGGAGGTGAGCATGTAAAAATACTGGACGTTGGGTCAACTCTATGCACTGTTTCATTCCTCATTCAAAAAAAAACAAAACAGGGAAAAAAATTACTGTAGATTCACGTGTTTAAATAATATTGCGTCATAGCTTAAAGTTGTATCTCTCACACCTGGACATTTAATCATTAACCTATTAGATCAACACAAGTAAGATGTGCACTCTTGTTTTAACAATTTTATGAGCCTAATCAATTCCTTGGTACTTCCATGAAAAGTTGTTATATTTGAATTTTTCAATCAATTCAATGTGAATTTGTCAGCAGTCAGGAGAGAACTGTCATTTTGATCAGTTCGTATGCCATTAATAAGACCTGACATTTATGTTATACAAGTCTCACGAGTTTAATTTTGGATCAGTTCTAGTTTGATTCCTTGGACTGCTGCCCAGTAACAGTAGGAGCATGTTGTGTGCAATCCTGGAATGTGTATTCCAGTTCACTTTCATCAGAAAGGAATCCAGTCTGCATCTTCTCCCACTGCTCTGCAAGACGAATGGAGGCATGGCACGTGAATCAGAAAACTCGCTATAAAGTCATAGTCCTGATCAGAACAAGTGTTCATGTACACAGTCATACCCTTGATCTACTACTCTGTTTCTCCCCAGTAAAGTGTTATTGTGGTCAAATTAGGATATAAATTCTGCAGGTTATACTGCTTACTTCCTTTACTTCTGAAACAATTCATGACACTCTCTTCTTCGGATTCATACTAAATTTAATGTAGGCTTCAAGTGAATCTTCTCAAACTTTAGCATCCTTTGACCTTGAGACCAAAAATGACCAATGGTGTTTGTTGGTTATGGCTCAAAATAGGAGATCAAATGTATCACAGAATCATAGCATTATAGAATAAATCACAGAACCATAGAAACATAGAATCATAGAACCATAGAATCATAGAATGGCTTAGTTTGGAAGAGACCTTAGAGATCATATATTCCAACCTCCCTATTATGGGCAGGGATGCCCTTAACTAGACCAGGTTGCTTGAGGCCTCATCCAACTTGGCCTTGAACACCTCCAGGGAGGGGGCGCCCCCAACCTCCCTGGGCAGTTTATTCCAAAGTCTTGCCGCCCTCGTACTTAAGAATTTCCTCTTAAGATCCAACCTAAACCTATTTTCCTTCAATTTATGTCCATTTTCCCTTGTCCTATTGCAGGACACTCTTGTAAAAAGTCCCTCTCCAGCCTTCATGTAGGTTCCTTTCAGATACTGGAAGGCAGCTATAAGGTCCTCCCATAGTCTTCTCTTCTCCAGGCTGAACAATCCCAGCTTCCTCAGGCTATCCTCATAGCAGAGCTGTTCTGTCCCCCAGATCATCTTTGTGGCCCTCCTTTGGACTCGTTCCAGCAGATCTTACGGTGGAGACACCAGAACTGGATGCAGTGTTTGAGGTGGAGTCTTACAAGACCAAAGGGAAAGACCCCGATGAAGTCCCAAACTTTTCAAAGATGAAAGCAGTAATTTCAATTACGAATATGTTGTCTTGTTTCCATTGACACAGTTAGAAAGAGGGTGGAAAAGTCCCTTCAATAAGGTATAATCAAGAAACTTCATAAGTGGTGCAGAGAAACTGTACAGATTGCAAAGATTTGGTCAGAAATTGAAAACTAGCTAGAGCTGTGCAATGACAAAAATGGCTGACCTAGCCTCCTAAATAATATTTATTTCCAGCAAAATGAAATAACTGGTAGGCACTGATGAGAATTTGTTCTCATAAAGTAGTATCTAACTGTTAAAAGCTTGTACAGCATAAACAGAGATAGGCAACCTCCTACAAGCATATCCTGCAAGAGGCAATATAGAGTCCTCTGCATCTGAGAGGGGAAGGCGTCTTTGAGCCTGATTTTTTCATATCTATTTATTCATGCACAGATTGGGGGAGGCAGGAACACTTTTTCTGCAGCATAAACTTCTGGATCCCAGGCTGACTCTGACCTTATGAAGGGGAGGAAGCCGCTCAACCCTCGTTTCATTTAGGAGAAGCTCAGCCTTCATGTCAGCCTAAGATACAAGGAAAGTTGTTTAGGAGAGGTGTCAGTGGCAAGAAAAAAAGAGTGTTTACTCTGCAGTGGGAGCACTGAGTGCAGCCAAAAGGGGCTACAGCAGGAAAGGCAGAAGGGTTTGCAGGTATGGGGAGGAGAGGATGGCTCCTGTCCCAAAGATGAAAAGGGACAACAAAGAGAAAAGTCCCTGCCCTCACTCCTGTTCTTTCAAAATCTCTTGGAATGTATCTGTCTCTTTTCATTGAGCCAGGTCAGGACTCATTTAATTCGCTCCCTGACTCTTATTAGGACTGTTCCAACCAGCTCTTTCTAGTCCAAGAGACAATTCACTCCAGGGATGATTCTTGAAGGCTACACAAAAAGCCTGTGCCAATCTTCATCCTACACAGTCCTTCAGCTCTGTCTATGTAAGCTCTACATCCTCAGAAAGTCTCATATGCAATCACAGAACTTTTTTTTTTTTTTTCATAAAAACGCCAAACTAGTGAACTGCAATACAACCCCCACGGTGTTACTAGACAATATGAAACTAATGAAGTACACAGGGTGATAACCTCAGAAAGTCTCATATGCAATCACAGAACTCTTTTTTTTTTTCATAAAAACATCAAACTAGTGAACTGCAATACAACCCCCAAGGTGTTACTAGACAATTTGAAACTAATGAAGTACACAGGGTGATATTCACACCTCAGAAATTTAGGATCATGGGGAAATCTTTCACCCATGTTTTATTTAGGTGGCTGTGGCAAATCTGCACTACAGTGTATTAACCCTAAGCTGTATGGACACATGTCAGTTTGTGCCACTATTCTTGTAACCAGAGTTTATCTCACAATCCTCTTGGTACTGGCAAAGTATATTCCAATCCCAATTCCACTTCATGCTCCCTTTGCCTGCCTTCACTTCTCTGGAACTGGCTCTGCCCAACTTATGCCACAAAAACATGTTTTCCACCACCTCAGAACTGATGTTTTACTACACAGATGCAAAAGAATGTGATCACTATCTGGAATAAGTTACACAGAAATTATCACCTTTTTGCACGGAATTCCTGAAACAGGAAAACCAGGTTTAAAACTAAGAAATAGTTTGTTCTCTTCTAAAACTGTTAATGAAAACAAATATATTTTGGTTTCTTCACTGTATTTCTAGTACTAAATATTCAGGAGTTTGAACCCCGATGCACCAAATTACTTAACCACATATTTAACTTAAAGCACATGTATACCACTGCTGAAATCAGTGGGACTGCTTTTAGTCTGAAGGGTAAGTCTGAAGTATTGCCTTGAGTTACTG